>NW_004443956.1:1490075-1491646 GCF_000243295.1 Trichechus manatus latirostris
TGATGAAGTCTCTGGTTTATGTGGCCCTTTCTGTCTCTTGGGCTACTACTTTCCTTGTGTCTTTGGTGTTCTTCATTCTCCTTTACTCCAGTTGGTTGGGACCAATTGATGGATCTCAGATGGCAGCTTGCAAGCTTTTAAGACGCCAGATGCCACTCACCAAAGCAGGATGCAGAACATTTTCTTAATAAGCTTTGTTATGCCAATTAACCTAGATGTCCCCTGAAACCATGGTCCCCAGACCCCCACCCCTGCTACTCTGTCCCTCAAAGTGTTTGATTATATTCAGGAAACTTCTTAGCTTTGGTTTAGTCCAGTTGTGCTGACTTCCCCTGTAGTGTGTGCTGTCCTTTCCTTCACCTAAGATAATTCTTATCTACTATCTAGTTAGTAAATAACCCTCCCCCCTCCATAACCATCAAAGAATGTTTTCTTCTGTGTTTAAACCTTTTCTTGAGTTCTCATAATAGTGGCCTTATACAATATTTGTCCTTCTGTGACTGACTAAATTCACTCAGCATAATGACCTCCAGCTTCCTCCATGTTATAAAAAGTTTCACAGCTTCATCATTGTTCTTCTTTATTATTGCTTAGTATTCCATTGTGCTGATATAGCACAATTTGTTTATCCATTTGTCTGTTGATGGTCACCTAGGTTGTTTCCATCTTTTTGCTATCGTGACCAGTGCTGTAATGAACATAGGTGTGTATATATCTATTTGTGTGACGGCTCTTATTTCTCTAGCATATATATTCCAAGGAGCAGGACACCTGGATCATATGGTACTTCTATTTCTAGCTTTTCAAGGAAGGAGCAAATCAATTTCCAAAGTGGTTGTGCCATTTTACTTTCCCACCAACAGTGTATAAGTGTTTCAGTCTTTCCACAACCTCTTCAGCATCTATTATTTTGTGTTTTTTGGATTAATGCTAGCATTTCTCTAATGGCTAATGATCGTGAGCATTTCTTCATGTGTCTGTTAGCTGCCTGAATATCTTCTTTGTTGAAGTGCCTGTTCATATCCTTTGCGCATTTTTTAATTGAGTTATTTGTCTTTTTGTTGTTGAGGTTTTGCAGTATCTTGCAGATTTTAGAGATTATACGCTGATTGGATTTGTCGTAGCCAAAAATTTTTTCCCAGTCCGTAGGTTGTCTTTTGACTCTTTTGATGAAGTCTTTTGTTGAGCTTAAGTGTTTGATTTTTAGGAGCTCCCATTTATCTAGACTCTCTTCTGGTCCTTGTGCATTGTTACTTATGGTTCGTATTGTGTTTATGCCATGTATTAGGGCTCCTAGTGTTGTTCCTATTTTTTCTTCCATGATCTTTATCGTTTTTGATTTTGTATTTAAGTCTTTGATCCATTTTGAGTTCGTTTTTGTGCACGGTGTGAGGTATGGGTCTTGTTTCAGTTTCTTTGCAGAAGGATATCCAGTTATGCCATCACCATTTGTTAAAGAGACTGTCTTTTCCCCAATTAATGGACTTTGGGCCGTCATCAAATATCAGCTGCTCATAAGTGGATGAATTTATGTCTGGATTCTCAATTCCATTCCATTGGTCTATGTATCT
>NW_004443956.1:1492486-1552487 GCF_000243295.1 Trichechus manatus latirostris
ATAGTATTCTCTTATGATTCTTTTAATTTCAGTTGAGTCTGTTGCAACATCACCCATCTCATTTCTTATACAGGTTATCTGCTTCCTCTCCTGTTTTTCTTTTGTCAGTTTGGCCAGTGGTTTATCAATTTTGTTGATCTTTTCAAAGAACCAGCTTTTGGTCTTGTTAACTATTTCAGTTGTTTTTGTATTCTATATTTAATTCTGCTCTAATTCTTATTGTTTCCTTTCTTGTTGTGCCTGAGGGCTTCTTTCGCTGCTGTCTTTCTACTCGTTCCAGTTGTAGGCTTAATGTTTTGATTATTGCCCTTTCTTCTTTTTGGATGTGTGCATTTATTGTTATAAACTGACCTTTGAGTACTGCTTTTGCTGTGTCTCAAACGTTCTGGTAGGATGTGTTTTCATTCTCGTTTGAGTCTAAGAATTTCTTTATTCCATCCTTAATTTCTTCTATAACCTAGTAGTTTTTGATTTTTTTCCTTGCTTTTTCTGTTGTTGATTTCTACTTTTATGGCTTTATGGTCAGAAAAGATGCTTTGTAATATTTCGATGCTTTGGATTTTGTTAAGGCTTGCTTTATGGCCTAATATGTGGTCTATTCTGGAGAATGTTCCATGTGCATTGGAAAAGAAAGTATACATGGCTGCTGTTGGGTGCAGTGTTCAGTATATGTCTATGAGATCAAGTTGGTTGATTGTAGCATTTAGCTCTTCTGTGTCTTTGTTGTGCTTCTTTCTGGATGTTCTGTTCTTCACCGAAAGTGGTGTGTTGAAGTCTCCTACTTCTTTTGTGGAGCTGTCTATCTCTCTTTTCAGTGCTGTTAGACTTTGTTTTATGTATTTTGGAGCCCTGTTGTTGGGTGTGTAAATATATATTATAGTTATGTCCTCCTGGTGTATTGACCCTTTAATCATTATATAGTGTCCTTCCTTATCCTTTATGGTGGATTTTATTTTAAAGTCTATTTTGTCAGAGATTAATATTGTCTTTTCTGCTCTTTTTTGAGTGTTGTTTCCTTGATATAATTTTTCCATCCTTTGAGTTTTAGTTTGTTTGTGTATTTAAGTCTAAGGTGTGTCTCTTGTAGGCAGCATATAGATGGATCATGTTTTTTAATCCAATCTGCCACTCTCTGTCTCTTTATTGATGCATTTAGTTCATTTACGTTCAGTGTAATTATTGATAGGTATGAGTTTAGTGCTATCATTTTGATGTCTTTTTTGTGCGTTGTTGGCAGCAGTTTCTTTGCTCTCCTCAATTTTCTGTGCTGAGTTGTTTTTCTTTATGTATTTTCTTTTCATTGTTGTTGATTTTGTGTTTGATGAATCTTTATATTTTCCTAGTTTTTTATTTTGACTTGTAGGATTGTTAGTTTCCTTTGTGGTTACCTTAATATTTACCCCTATTTTTCTAAGTTTATACCAGTCTTTTATTTCTTTATATCGCCTTGACTTCCTCTCCATATGCAAAACCTGTGTCTACATTTTTTAAGTCCCTCTTTTTTTTTTAATGTTGTCATCTTTTACACATTGACATCTGTTTCCCTATTTTCAGTGTTTTAGCTTTGATTTACTTTTGTGACTTCCCTATCTGGGCTGATATCTGGTTGCCCTCTCCTGTGTTCTAGTCTTGGGTTGTTATCTGATGTTACTGATTTTCTAACCAGAGGACTCCCTTTAGTATTTCTTGTAATTTTAGTTTGGTTTTTGCAAATTCCCTAAACGTCTGTTTATCTGGAAATGCCCTAATTTTGCCATCATATTTGAGAGACAGATTTTGTGTTTATATAATTCTTGGCGGCAGTTTTTTTCCTTCAAGGCTTTATATGTGTCATCCCATTGCCTTCTTGCCTGCATAGTTTCTGCTGAGCAGTCCGAGCTTATTCTTATTGACTCTCCTTTGTAGATGACTTGCAATTTATTCCTAGCTGCTTTTAAAATTTTCTCTTTATCTTTGGGTTTGGCAAGTTTGACTATAATATATCTTGGTGACTTTCTTTTTGGATCTACTTTTTGTGGGGTTTCATGAGCATCTTGGATACGTATCTTGTCATCTTTCATGATATCAGGGAAGTTTTCTGCCAACAAATCTTCAACAATTCTCTCTGTATTTTCTGTTATCCTCACTCCCGGCCCCCCATCCTGTTCTGGTACTCCAGTGACTCGTAGGTCATTCCTTTTGAAAAAGTCACACATAATTCTTAAGTTTTCCTCATTTTTTTAAATCCTTTTATCTGATTTTTCCTCAAATAAGTTGGTGTCAAGTGCTTTATCTTCAATCTCACTAATTCTGACTTCCATTGCCTCAATTCTCTGCTCCTGTGACTTTCTATTGAGTTGTTTAATTCTGAAATTTTATTGTTAATCTTCTGGATTTCTGATTTATGTCTCTCTATGGATTCTTGCAGCCTGTTAAATTTGTCATTATGTTCTTCTCTAATCTTTATAATTTCCTCTATTGCATGTTCTGCATTTTGATTAGTTTCCTTCCTAATTTCTTGAAGAGTTCTGTATATTAATCTTCTGTATTCTGCCTCCGGTAATTCCGAGAAATTTTCCTCCTCTGGAAAATTTCCAGATTCTTTAATTTGGGAGCTTGCTGAAGCCATCGTGGATTGCCTCTTTATGTGATTTGATATTGACTGTTGTCTCCGAGTCATCAATAAGTTATTATATTTATTTATTTTATGTTTCCTCAGTGTCCTAGCTTCTTGTTTTGTTTTGATATGCCCAAATTGGCTGCCTATATGAGCTAGTTTGATTATTGGCACCTTTGAAGCTCTAATGTCCTGTCACCGGGTGGTTAGATCTGTTACTAGGTATGTGAGCACAGGAGTCTGCCCACTCCTCCTGTATGGATTCAGCTCAGATGCCCAGGTAGATAGCCACCAAGTGTGTTGTGTAGGCTCTGACTTACAGTCCTAGACAGGCATGGGTATTGGTGTAGGCACAGGCATCTGGCTGCAGCAGGGGGACACACTCTGAGCAAGGCAGTGGGTTGACAGCCACCCCTGAGTGTCCAGGAGGAAGGCATGTCCCTGTTCCTTAGAGCATGTAGGTGGGGAGGTTTTGCAGCTGGACTATGAGTAGCTAATGCTGTTGGCTGTAAGGACTGGGGAGCACTTCTTATTCATGAGCCCCTATCACAGGTGGCTAGGTGTTGTGGGTGAAGCCACCAGTCCTCAGGCCCCTGATGTGAGTAGGTAAAGACCCTGCTTAATGGACAGAGCAGTGTCAAATGTCAAGAAGCTGCCACTTCAAAGCTGAAACAGTTGAAGTTAGAGTTCTGGTATATACCCTGTTGTACTGCAGTAACGAGGGCCTATGCTGTTGAGATGGGCCCACACAAGTCTATGCAGGGGAAAAGGCACTCAAAGTCCATGGATACCTTATGCCTGTGCCTAGGCAAAGGAGCTGTGCCTACCCTGGGTTCCTGACTTATTACAGCTGGCAGTTTATTTTTGCCCCTGTTCGTTAATTTCTTCACTCTCCAAGGCAGGGAGAACGGCTTCAGGCATGTGACGGATCTCACTTCCTGCTCAGGGGACTCGGCAATTGTTGAAGCCACTCTGGGACCCAGTGCAGAGCAGGGAGTGGGGAGGTAAGTGGGAGAGAAGTTTTTCCCTAACGGGTGTGTTTTTGATGCTCATGGTAAGCCGTGTGCAAGTAGTTGTCTTTCGCAGATGAGGGCTGCTTCTCATTCATTCTGGGTGGCCATGTAGACTTTCTGGAGCTGGGTAAAACACGCCTTCCAAGCACCACCGCTTGTCTGCCTCACTGCTCAGCCATGAGCTGCTCAGGCCTGAAGGGCTCAGGCTCTCACCGGGATAGGTCTGGCAACTCCTCGCAGCTTCCGAACAGTCTCTCCCTCCCCCTGCCACTCAATCCAGTTCCTTAACTCTGCCTTTGATGTTCAGGGCTCCCAGATTGCCATATATAATCGAATCACTTGTTTTTTCAAGTCTTTGTTGTAAGAGGATCCACCTTAAGCGTCTGACTACTCCGTCATCCTGGCCCCGCCTCCTGCTTCTATTTAATTCTAATGTTTATATTCTTTCCACAATATTCCCCATTCTAAGAAGTAAACAGAGACTTTCCCCACCTGCAAAATAATCATATCTTGTGTGGTTCCTGTTGGCTTAACGCAAGGGCAACTGATAGATTAGTTTCTCTTGCTACCATTGGTTGACTGGTAGTGGCTATCTAGAATACAATCATGAAAGTGTTCTGAGGATGAGGCACAGTTCAACAGAAGTCAGTTGATGGGTGAGGTCTGTGTTCACCTCAGGAGCAGGCCACACGCTGGTGTATTTGCTGTCTCTGACCCAGATCCTGCAAACAAAATAGAATTTTTGCGTCTTATACTTATTTCCGTAACGGAAGCCTGATGAGTAGATATACTTTACATACTTTTCAAACAATATAAGAACTTTTCCACAAATATACAATTTGGTACTATTGTTTCCCCATGTGCTCACTTTTATCTGTGCGTTTAATCATTTCCTACAGCTTTTTCAAAGATTCATAAAAATAATGGATGCACAGAGTAATAAATAGGAAACAGCAATTTGAAATATTATTAAATAAGAAATGACAGATCTAAAATTAAATATCAATATTTAATCAACTTAATATATTGTAGACAGGTGAGGCAGAGTTTACTGTTACTGCATGATTTCAATATGAATAAAAAGAGGCTCATAATTGAGTAAGATTCATGATTTATCATGGATCACAAGAATCCGTAACTTGTTCCAGCCTCCATATTCCCATTAATATGAGCACTTGTGAAATACCATTTCTGGCGATGATAGTCACTTAAATTATATGGATATGAGGACTTTGGAGTTCTAAGTCCTTAGAGTCTAAGTTTAACTACAAAGGATATCAGAGCTATAGACAGCCAAAGAACATCAGTTTTCTGACATAAAATTGTCACTTCCACTACCCTTCATGTTGAAAGAACTTAGAATCAAATCCAAATATCTTAACCATGATCTTCAGGATCCTATGTGATCAAGACCCTGCCTACACCTCTGACCTGAGCACTAACCACTCTCCCCTTTTCCACTGTGCTCCAGTCCCCATGATGTTATTTCCCAGCTCTTGAATCAGACCAGCTTGCTCCAGCCTTAGAGCCTGTTTCCACTACCTGGGTGGCTCTTTCCCTCAATTTTTGTGAGACTTGCATATCTTATCATCTTTTTGGCCTTAATTACTATTTAAAAATTTTGTAGCTTCTCAGTTTTCTCTCATGTTTATTGTCTGTCTTCCTCCATAAGAAAGTAAGCACCAGGAAAGCATGGATTTTGTCTGTATTGTTTATTTCAGTATCAACAGAGCTGAGATGACTTCCTCATGCATGGTGGGAGCCTGGAAAATATTTATTGAAGAATTGCATTTGTAAAAAAAAGATATGACTGAATATGAATGCTTTTGCTATTTTATTCTATCATAAGATTGTCATGTATTCTCTGAGAAAATAATTTATTAGAAAATGTTCCTATGACAAAAGCAACACTGAACTATAGAGGGTTGGCTGTTAAATAATTTTATGGTTCCTTTTCTTTTCTTATTTAGTCTTTCAGCTCTGCATAGTTGATAGCTCCTGTTAAAAGGCAAGACTTAGACTGGCTTCTCTTTTGAGTTGGTTTTTACAAACTTACAGAAAATTATTTTTGTAATACTGTATGTCACAATAACCTCAGTTAAGTAGACAAGAGTGTGTACACTTATTAGAATTAGAATTTGTATAATAATTGCTGACAGGTTCTTTAATAATACAAGTTAAGATTGCTATAATGAGTGATGGCATTAATTCAAAAAGGGAATCTTTTTTTAATGTAGGTTTTCCTTGTTCTGTCAGTAGTAGGACTGTGTCCAACTACGTATAACAGCATTTTATATCAACACTCCCATGTGTCAATACAGAATAAGTTACTGGAGAGGCTGCAACATAAAACTTATCCTAATAAACTAATCAATTCTGAGGGCTTCAAATATACTATAATTTTGGATTTATGTATAACAGAGTCCTGTGATTTTTCATGATTTTAGGCCTTGACCGTATTTGGAAATTGCTAATTACCATAAAGCAATCAGATATTCATTAAGTACCTTTTAAAAATGTTAGGATATGTTATATAAAAGACTATCTGCCCTCCAAGAGTGTATCAGCTAGGATTAAGTTGGCTTTAAGGGCCAAAAACTCAACATAAGTGAGATATATATACAACAGAAATGTATTTCTCTCTCAAATAAATTAAGTCTGGAAAAAGTCAGTCTAGGACTGCTCCGTGTGGCACAGTTTCAAGGACGCAGGACCCCTCTCGTTTGCTTCTCTGTCATTCTCAGCATTTGGCTTCCATATTACATATTATAAGAGCTTGGCTGCTAACCAAAAGGTGGGAAGTTCGAATCCATCAACTAGTCCTTGGAAATCCTGTGGGGCAGTCCTACTCTGTCCTATGGAGCCGGTATGAGTTGGAATCGACTTGACGGCAACGGGCTGGTTTTTGGTTCACATGCTAAGATGGCTGGTACAGCACCAGCCCCAGGAGGGAACGTCCACTAGGAAAGTGAAGAAAGGAACAAAGAATGACACACCTTCTTCTTTTTAAAGACACTTCCCTAAAACTGAATAGAACTTCCATGGCCTCCTCATTCCAAGAAACGAAACCTGTTGCAGTCAAATCAATTCTGCCTTATAGAGTTTCCAAGGCTGTGATCTCGACAGAAGCATACTGCCACATCTTTCTCCCACGGAACAGCTGTTGGGTTCAAACTGTGACCTTTTGGTTAGCAGCCAAGTGCTTAACCACTGTGTTACCAGGGTTCCTTGACTCCTCATTAGCCAGACTTAATTACATGGAAACATAAAGAAGCTAGAATTAGGGTCCTTCTTATTGATAGTCACGTGCTCAGCTAAAATTTAAAGATCCCAATTCTAATGAAGAAAGGGAGAAAAGATATCTGGGGAAAAGTAGAAGTCTCTGCCACAAAAAATGTTTCCAAGGAGGGGGACAAAACATAGAAAAATTAAAAATTCAATATCTAATATTTAAATTATAATGTTGTGTAGTAAAGCATGATGGTTACGAAATTAGGGCTTTGGAATTAGACTGCTGGAATTTGAATTCTGGGTTCACCACTTATTTGCAGTGTGATCTTGGGTAGGTATTTAAAATAGTCCCATAAATATGGAATAATTATAGCTCGTGTCTTACAGATGGATATTGGGATAATTAAAAAAGATGACGAACATAAAACCCTTAGCAAAGATCCTGGTTCCGCTGAACACTCAGTAAAGATTACTGGAAAAGAAGAAGAAGAAGAAAAAGAAGGAGGAGGAGAAGGAGAAATGATGATGATGATGATGAAGATAGTGATAACAATGGGTAAGAGTAGAAATAATGGTGTTAGTAATATCACAACAATGAGAACATTATGATTACTAGGATTAATATCAAAGAAAGCTTTGAAGGTTTCATAGAATAGGGAGTGCTTGAGATAGACCACAATGATAGGTCAGATTTACAGAGCCTAAAAGGAGAAAGAATTCTAAATTGGGCATATTTATACATCATAACCAAGTATACCAGAATCCTCCTCAACACTGTTCAAATCCTCCCTAACTTTATTACAAATGGATTTAAAGTAGGTGGAAGACTAGAAGTTATTGAATTCAGTATAAATATTGTCTAATGATTTAGTTACTAATAACGACAGTCATTCTATTGCAGAATATGACCTGAGATGATTTCTTAGGGGAAAAACAAAATTAAGTGAATTTGGTAGAATCCAGCTAAGGGAACTACCAAGATAGCATCTTTGCGTGGAAAACTGATATATAGCCTTCTGCATTGTCAAATAGTAAGCCATTGTCTTACTTTGCTAATTGTAACCTCAATGTTGCTAAAGCCCAAGAAATCTCAAAAATCCTCACTGATGGTAAACCAGTGAGCAAAAGTATGAGCATTGTACATGTTATCCATCCAGTGTTTTTGAGGACATATATATTGGATATATATCCAACATTTTCTTCAAAATGTGAGGAGCTTTGGGTGTACCCTCAGTTGCTTCAATGAATTTATTCTCTCCCAAAACACTAAGAAGTTCATCTGTGCATGAATACTTCATTTTCCCACCATTGGAAGTCACCGGGAAAGTTCTACTCCCATTAGAAAGCCTAATTTAAAATTAATATGTATACATTTTCTTTCGTCTTTTAAACATGCAAAAATAAGCAGTCCTTAGTGATGAAGAACAAAATAGTGCTTTGAAATGCCGCTTATTTGAATTTCATAAGTCAATCTTTCCCTATATATTTTTTTCTTTCTTTAGCTGTCACTCAGAGAATTATAGGTAGTTGACAACTAAGCATGTTTCCCACAAGTTCTGCATCTTAAAAAGCTAGTTCTTTTACCACTTTTAATCATAAAATTTACTCATGTGATGCAAATACTATCAACTTATGTATTTTCTAGGACTTACTACATGTTGGAGCCCTGGTAGCACAATGGTTAAGAGTTGGCAGCTAACCAAAAGATCTGCAGTTCAAATCCACCAGCCACTCCTTGGAAACTATATGGGACCATTTTACTCTGTCCTATAGAGTCACTATGAGTCAGAATCGGCTCAAAGGCAACTGGTTTTGTTTGGTTTTTTTACATGTCAGGCGCTCTCCTAAGCACTTCTCATTCTTCATCTCATTGAATCCTTACAGGAACTCTATGAGTGGACATTATTATTGTACTCTTTTCAGAGACCAGAGAGCTGAGGTACCGTGAGTATAAGAACCTTAGCCAATGTCATACAGGGGGTAAATGGGGGAGAAAAGATGAGAACACACCCAGTCTGCCTCTACACACCACACACTTATTCTCTGCTTTACTTTGCATCTCAGGCATACAAATCTCCTTTCAAGGTCACTGAGTGGAGAATAATCTTTGCTTCTTTAGTTGCTAATTGTTCTACATTTATAACCCTATTTCCACAAAGATAATTGTTTTGTATGCCGTCTTCGGCTTCTTTTCTCAATTATGCAAACAACTGATTGAAAGCATACTATAGAGTCTTGCTATAGAACACGTGATGGTGAAGCCATGTTCATACTATAAAATCAGCTGCATTCAGATAGACCGATGCAGTAACAGGTCTGATTCTCCCACAAAAGATTCTATCCCAAGAATCTACACACCTGCCTGAGACATAGTGAATTCCTTTTAAAGGCAGAAGAGGCAAAACACTGTACATAGAAACATACTGGCTGCTTTGTGTGTGTTAAGCTATCTGTATCTTTACAAGATAAACATTTCATCTGCTAAACAGCTATGAGAGCTACACAAGCACCTAGCTGAGTACACGCATAGCTTCTTAATAAATCCTGGTTGTTTTCACAAATGCACATCATCATAGCCCATTTTGACAGCCAAATAACGCTACCACCAACTTGTCCTGATAAAAAAATAAAACCGATTGAATGCAAATGGAATAACCCATTTTAAATATGTTAAGGGAATAAACACATACCCGTCTAACCAAGATGGTAAACAGATTTCAGCCAGCTCAAATCCTTTACGGAAAGAGGATATGAAGGCAAATTAAAGGAACAGATTTTTTTTATCATAGGAAAAAAAGAAATATATATATATATATATACACACACACACAGTATACACACACGCAGAGACACACCAAAAACATGTGTGCACACACACGCATACACACACACACTTTAGATCAAAGGAAACATTACTGGTGGAAACCCAGGTTCTTGCTTGGCATGATTCTTATTGGTCAATAAATGAGAGACTGAGGTGGGATAACAGAAAATGCATCTTTATTTTGTTGTGCAAGGAAAGGAGTCAGTCGGAGCTGCTGCCGCCAAGATTGCTCACTAAGGGCAGGCAGGCAAGTTACTTTTAAAGGGGTTTACAGGTAGGGAGTTCATACAAGTTACATCAGTAACATTTTTTTTTAAATTTTTTTATAATTTTCTTTTATTGTACTTTAGATGAAGGTTTACAGAACAAGTAGTTTCTCATTAAACAGTTAGTACACATATTGTTTTATGACAATGGTTAACAACCCCACGACATGTCAACCCTGTCTCTTCTCAACCTTGGGTTCCCTATTACCAGCTTTCCTGTCCCCTCCTGCCTTCTAGTCCTTGTCCCTGGACTGCTGTGCTCCACTAGTCTTGTTTTGTTTTATGGGGCTGGCTAATCTTTGGCTGAAGGGTGAACCTTGGGAGTGACTTCATTACTGAGCTAAAAGGGTGTCCGGGAGCCATACTCTTGGTGTTTCTCCAGTCTCTGTCAGGCCAGTAAGTCTGGTCTTCTTTTGTGAGTTACAATTTTGTTCTACATTTTTCTCCAGCTCTGTCTTGGACCCTCTGTTGTGATCCTGGTCAGAGCAGTCAGTGGGGGTAGCCAGGCACCATCTAGTTGTACTGGACTTAGTCTAGTGGAGGCCATGGTAGTTGTGGTCCATTAGTCCTTTGGACTAATCTTTTCCTTGTATCCTGTTCTCTTCATTCTCCCTTGCTCTCGAAGGCATGAGACCAGTGGAGTATCTTAGATGGCTGCTCACAGGCTTTTAAGACCCCAGACACTACTCACCAAGGGAGAATGTAGAACATTGTCTTTATAAACTGTGTTATGCCAATTGAGCTAGATGTTCCCTGAGACCATGGTCCCCATAGCCCTCCACCCAGCAACTCAGTCCCTCGGGTAGTTTGGATGCGTCTTTGGAGCTTCCATGACCTTTCCTTGTACAAGTTGTGCTGGCTTCCCCAGTATTGTATACTATCTTACCCTTCACCAAAGTTACCACTTATCTATTGTCTGTTTAGTATTTCCCCCCACCCCTCCCATCCCTTATAACCAACAAAGATTGTTACTTTTTGTGTGTAAACTTGTTCATGAGTTTTTACAATAGAGGTCTCTTACAATATTTGTCCTTTTGTGATTGACGTATTTCACTCAGCATAATGTCCTCCAGTTTGATCTATGTTAAGAGATGCTTCACAGGTTCATCATTGTTCTTTATCTTTGCATAATACTCCATTGTGTGTATGTACCATAGTTAGTTTATCCATTCATCTGTTGATGGGCATCTAGGTTGTTTCCATCTTTTTGCTACTGTGAACAATGTTGCAATGAACATGGGTGTGCATATGTCTATTTGGTGATGACTCTTATTTCTCTAGGATATATTCCTACGAGTGGGATTGCTGGATCATATGGTATTTCTATTTCTAGCTTTCTAAGGAAGCACCATATCATTTTCCAAAATTGTTGTATCATTTTGCTTTCCCACCAGAAGTGCATAAGAGTTCTGATCTCCCTGCAGCCTCTCCAATATTTGTTATTTCCAGTTTTTTTTGATTCATGCCAGTAATGCCAGGGTGAGAAGGTATCTCACTGTGGTTTTAATTTTTATTTTGCTAATGGCTAGTGACCACAAACATTTCTTCATATGGCTGTTGGCCGCTTGAATGTCTTCTTTGATGAAGTGACTGTTCCTTTGCCCATTTTTTAATTGGATTATTTGTCTTTTTGTTGTAGAGGTGTTGGATTTCTCTGTAGATTATGGAGATTAGACCTTTGACTTGTATTGTCCAAAAATTTTTTCCCAGTCTATAGGTTCTCTTTTTACTCTTTTGGTTAAGTGTTTAATTTTTAGGAGATCCCAGTTATCTAGCTTATCTTCTGGAGCTTATTAAGTGTTGTTGGTTATGGTTTGTAACCTGTTAATGCTGTGTATTAGGGCCTCTAGCATTGATCCTACTTTTTCTTCTATAAACTTTATCGTTTTTGGCTTTATATTTAGGTCTTTGATCCATTTTGAATTAGTTTTTGTATATGGTGTGAGTTATGGGTCCTGTTTCATTTTTTTGCAGATAGACATCAAGTTTTGCCATCACCATTTGTTCAAAAGACCGTCTTTTCTCCATTTGATAGACTTGGTGCCCTTATCAAGGATCAGGTGACCGTAGGTGGATGGATTTACATTCGGGTTCTCAATTCTGTTCCACTGGTCAATGTATCTGTCATTGTACCAGTACCAGGCTGTTTTGACTACCATTGCTGTATAGTAGGTTCTGAAGTCAAGTAGTGTGAGTCCTATTTTATTCTTCTTCTTCAATAGTGTTTTACTTATCTGGGGCTTCTTCCCTTTCCACATAAAGTTGACAATTAGTTTTTCCATCTCTTTAAAGAATGTTGTTGGAATTTGGATTGGGATTGCATTGTATTCGTAAATTGCTATGGGTAGAACTGTCATTTTCACAATGTTGTTTTTTCATTTATGTAGATCTCTTTGGGTTTCTTGCAGTAGTGTTTTGTAGTTTTCTTTGTACAAGTCTTTTACATCCCTGGTTAGATTTATTCCTAAGTATTTTATTTTTTTAGGGGCTATTATAAATGGTATTGTTTTCCTGATGTCCTTTTCATCATTCTCTTTATTGGTGTATAGGAATCCAACTGATTTTTGTATATTGATCTTGTATCCTACTACTCTGCTGAATGTTTCTATTAGTTCCAGTAGTTTTCTCATGGAGTCTTTAGGGTTTTCTGTGTATAGTATCATATCATCTGCAAACAGGGACAGTTTAACTTCTTCATTACCAATTTGGATGCCCTTTATTTCTTTTTCTTGCCTTATTGCTCTAGTTAGGACTTCCGGCACAATGTTAAATAGGAGTGGAGATAAAGGGCATCCTTGTCTTGTTCCTGTTCTCAAGGGGAATGTTTTCATCCTCTCTCCATCAAGAATGATGTTGGCCATTGGTTTTGCATAGATGCCCTTTATTATGTTGAGAAATTTCCCTTGTATACCTATTTTATTGAGAGTTTTTATCAGGAATGGGTGTTGGACTTTGTTGAATGCCTTTTCTGTGCCCATTGAGATGATCATGTGATTCTTTTCTTTCCTTTTATTTATGTAGTGGATTACATTGTTTGATTTTCTAATGTTGAATCATTCTTGCATACCTGGTATGAATCCTACTCGGTCATGGTGTATTATTTTTTTGATATGATGCTGAATTCTATTGGCTAGAATTTTGTTGAGAATTTTTGCACCTATGTTCACAAGAGAAATTGGTCTGTAATTTTCTTTTTTTGTGGTGTCTTTGCCTGGTTTTGGTACCAGGTTTATGCTGGCTTCATAGAATGAATTTGGAAGTGTTGCTTCCTTTTCTATGCTCTGAAAGAGTTTGAGTAGTACTGGTACAAGCTCTTCTCTGAATGTTTGGTAGAATTCTCCAGTGAAGCCAGCTGGGCCAGGACTTTTTTTGTTGGAAGTTGTCATGGTTTTAATTATGTTCCCCCCAAAATGTGTGCATCAATTTGGCTAGGCCATGATTCCTGGTACTGTGCGATTTTCCTGTATGTTGTAAACCTGCCTCTGTGATGTTAATGAGGGAGGATGGGTGGCAGTTGTGTTAGTAAGGCAAGACCTGATCTACAAGACTGGATTGTGTCCTGAGGCAATCTCTTGAGATATAAAAGACAGAAGTGAGCAGAGAGACAGGGGGACCTCATACCACCAAGACAGCAGTGCCAGGAGCAGAGCATGTCCTTTGGACCAGGGTCCCTGTGCACAGAAGCTCCTAGTCTGGGGAAACACTGATGAGAAGAAGGCCGACAGAGAGAGAAAGACTTCCCCTGGAGCTGACGCCCTGAATTTGGACTTTTAGCCTACTTTGACTGTAAAGAAATAAACTTCTCTTCTAAGACAGAAGTTTTTTCTTTTCTTTTTTTTTTTAAATTACCTTTTAAATCTCTTGTTATGGGTCTGTTCAGATTTTCAACATCACTGTGTGTTAGTTTGGGTAGGTAGTGTGTTTCTAGAAATTTATCCTTTTCATCTAGGTTTTCAAATTTGTTGGAGTATAGTTTTTCATAATACTATGTTATGATCTTTTTATTTCAGTTGGGTCTGTTGTAATGTCATCTATTTCATTTCTTATTTGAGTTATTCTCATACTCTCTTGTTTTTCTTTTGTCAGTCTGGCTAGTGGTTTGTTGACTTTGTTGATCCTTTGAAAGAAGTTACTTTTGGTTTTGTTGATTCTTTCTATTGTTTTTCTATTCTCGATTTCATCTATTTCTGCTCTGATCTGTATTATTTCTTTTCCTCTAGTGGTTGTGGGCTTTTTTTTTTTTGCTGTTGTCTTTCTATTTGTTCAAGTTCTGTAGTTAATGTTTTGATTTTGTCCCTTGTTCTTTTTTGATGTATGCATCTACTATATCAGCAACATTCTTAATCATACTATGCATGTGCAATGGGGTTTACATATAACTTCCAAACAAAAGCAGGATTCAGATACAAAGCTGGGGGCGGGGGAGAAGCACAGCAAAGGAAGTAGGATTTTTAATACAGCACTGTGGGGGCTCTGTCTCAAAAACACTAAATGTACCCTCCAAATCCCAAACCTAAATGATTCTTCCACCTATCCAAGTGAACTACCTGAGATTTATTAGAAAGTGGGATGGTGGGTATCTTCTAAAGGATGAAGTACTGTAGAGTGAATAGAGTCATCTTGTATATGCTCAATGCCAAACTCTCCTAAGAATAAAGGGATGAATCTTCTCCAAAGAGCAATTAATCTGGGAAGGTCTTTAAAATTACCTCTTCCAAACCTTCTCCAAACAGGCACCCAAGCTAACTTTTGAAACATAACCTGATTGTATCCCCCACTCCATCCCCACAGTGCCTCAGAATCCTCCAATGGCTTCATATTGCTTTTAGGATGAAGACAATGCCTACAAGCTTGGTATATTCTTTCTCCTGCGTAGAACTCAGATTCTAATTCATATGTTCCTCCACCCATGATTCAAGTCCACTGACTTTCTTTCAGTTCCTAAAAAACCCATGTGTCTTCTACCTCAGGGCCATTTCACAAGTCTCATTGCTGCTGTTTCCCTAGTATCTGGGACTTTGACTGTAACTGGGTGAGCACCCGTAAG
The DNA here is from genome assembly GCF_000243295.1 of Trichechus manatus latirostris. Taxonomy (NCBI): domain Eukaryota; kingdom Metazoa; phylum Chordata; class Mammalia; order Sirenia; family Trichechidae; genus Trichechus; species Trichechus manatus. The sequence continues at coordinate 1,507,464 of NW_004443956.1, forward strand.
CAGTATTGGCTATATGAGTGACTGAAAAGACTTAGTAGAGCAGTGGTTAAAGTGTTTGGTGGCTAACCGAAAGTTTGGTGGTTCAAAATCACCAACTGCTGAATGAGAGAAAGATGTAGCAGTCTGTTTCTGCAAAGATTTACAGCCTTGGAAACCCTATGGGGCATTTCTATTCTGTCCTATAGGGTCACTAAGAGTCAGTATTGACTAGATGGCAATGGTTTTTTTTTTTATATGAATGACTAAATGCACGCCATCTTTTGTTGTGGTATGTTCTTTTCCCTTCCACCCTTAGCAGGTTTATATCTAAGCATCATTCAAATTTCAACGTAAACGTTATGTCCTCAGGGAAGCCTTCTTTTAGCTTAATATATAATACTAAATGATACTACACCACTCTAATCATAGCACTTAACATAGCTGTAATTCTACATTTATTTCTGTGATAATTTTATTTGTATCCAGTCCATCTACTAAATTGTTAGCTCCATGAGGGCAGAAGCCAAGCCTCTTTCTGGTCACCATTATTTCCCCAGTGACTAGCATAGCAAGCTGTGCATGTTTGGCTGTACAGAAACGCTTGTTGAATATGTGAGTGAATGAATGAATGAATGACAGAACAAAGACCCTAAAAAGGTTAAAGTACGCTAACATTTTTGTAAAGTAACCCAGGTAACACACATAAAGGAAATATCTGTCAAATAAAGGAAGCAGATGGGCAGAATTCTGACTCATTGGCTAATGACTTGACAATGTGGTACTTAAAAACTGCTCATAAGTTCAAAATTTTTTGAATATTTATCTGCCAATAATTTTAAGTATCTTATTAATGGCTGTGCATATGATACTGTTACCCAAAGCAGGTTCTGCCTGGTGCGGCTTCTCATCAATAAAGACACAGCAAGGTGAGGAGGGAGGAAGAGCATTTATTGCAAGCGCGCAGGAGCGCGCAGGCAAGGAGCAAAGAGGTGTACATCTCAAATCATGTTCCCCAAACAAAGGGAGGGAGGGTGCATACAAACATTATGGACTACATAGGTTATCATGACATGCAGGTGCAGTAAGACAAAATTGCATTTTTTCTTTGGCATGGAGACTAGTAAACTGGGTTTGACTGGCTTGAGCCACACCCAGCACTTTGAGGACAATGGACAGGAGCGAACAAGCTCCTCTTGGTCTGAGCAGCTCCCAAATGAGCCACACCCAGTGCTATCACTTAAGGCTTTGTTTGATAATGGCTAAACGGCTCCTGGCTTCCTTGGCTATCAATACATCAACTTTGGGTTGGGGGAAATATCTCATTTCTTTAAGGGAAGCTTTATAGCCTTGCCAGAAAAAGATGTGGCATTCTGCTTCCTTAAAGATTTACAGCCTTGGAAACCCTATAGGACAGTTCTACTCTGTCCTTTAGGGTCGCTGTAAGTCAAAATCGATTCGGCAGCAGTTGGTTTGGTTCGGTTTGTTTTTATAGCCTTTGGGTTAAAGGGAATTGGTTTGAAAATTATTGGGATTCTATAAAAACACAGCAAAAAGAATTGCTCTACTTCTTTTCATCTGGAAAATATACAGGTGAATCTGTGAAATGATGACTAATTTCTAACCATTATATAAAAAATAATGTCCTCTTTCAAACATATTGGTAATAACCTGAAGATACCTGTTGCCATCAAGTAGGGTTTCCAAGGCTGTAATCTTCATGGAAGCAGACTGTCACTTCTTTCTCCTGTGAAGCCACTGGCAGATTTGAACCACCAACCTTTTGGTTGGCAGCTGAGCACTTAACCACTGCACCACCAGGGCTCTTTAGTTTGCAGACAGTAGTAGCTAAATTAATTCCATTACAAATTAGTGAAATAAATGAGCCAGAGACTTTTGAATTTTAAATGAATTAAAACAAAATTCTACATGAGCTAAAATCTCACAAGAACTATATAAGAACATCTTTGTTTTCCTTCTTTTTTTGCACATTTCTGTAGTATTATCTTTCTAGGAGAAATATAAATATTTGAAAAGAGCAGTCCTTATTTTATTGTTTCTCTTAAGCAGCCAAATTCTACAAATTACCTTGTAACAACAAATACGGATGTCACAAAACACAGAGGAAAAAAACCACGTATCTTAGGTTTGCCATATGTTGTCAAATGAATAGTTTTTATTTATTCTGTGGGGTTTTTAATGCTGGTTATTAATTAAATCTAGAATGAGTTCATTTAAAAGATTTGCATCCTAGAGCAATATTTTCAGGTGAAGTGGAATCTGACCTTTATAGGGTCCTTAATGACTCAACTCTAACAAAAATGTGTTGATACCTCAAGTTATCAAGAATGCATATTTGCCGAAATTCTCAAATATGTCAGTGATATCAATTTTAATGTGGTACAACGTATGTCTTATGTTTAAAGGATTCTAAAGTTCATAGGCATTGGGGGAAAATGGAAAATAATTTAATACACTACTTTTTTTAAAAAGAAAGAGCATTAGTGAACATGTTACTGTTTCCCTCTATTTGGCATTTCTTTACTCAGTTTAAATGTTTATTCTCACATATTCTTTCCTTCATCTTTTAAAAATACCATTCATTTCAGCCTTCAACTCATAACTTTTTGTTACATTTTCCCTGAAAATATAGTGCCTTGAGGGTTTTCCCAGAGGTAAGAGAAAGGATTTTTAAAAGAAAAAGATTTTGAACTTAATGGCCTTTCAATCATGTGAGATTTTATTTTTATTTTATTTATTTATTTATTTAGTACTGATATTTGTTTGAGTGTGCAACATAGGGAAGAATATTGTTGTATGTCTATAAAGCTTCCCTTCTGATCTTATTTTTAAAATGGAAAGCAGGTCAAAAGTCACCATACTGCAGCTGGCTTGAATAATTTTTGACAGGTGATATAAGGATGAGCATTAATTCAACATGATTTTTGTACCTGAGGCTTTAATATTTTGTCGGGAATAAATGTTCAGCAATAAGGGCAACCTCTGATAATCCACAATTTCTGTTTTGTCTTGCAGGTTCAGGAAATGGATTATCTTTGTTACGCAAGCATTCAGTTTAATTAACCAATTAACTCATTAAGTCTCTACTTAAGTTCAGCACTGTGCTAGGTGCTTTGGGGAAAAGTAAGTACAAGATAGCACCTGTGCTTAAGTCTAATACTTAAGACTACGCTACTCATACTAATGGGTTGTTGTTGTTAGCTGGACCCCAGGAGCGCAGAGTAGAACTGCCTCCTAGAGTTTTCAAGGCTGTGAGCTTTCAGAAGCAGGTTGAAAGACATGTCTTCTGAGGTGCCTCTGGGTGGGTTCAAACCACCAGTCTTTCTCAGCTGTTAGTCAAGCACTTAACCATTTACACTTCCCAGGAATTCCTAGCTAGGGGATAAAGGATAGTATATGAAGGTTCAACTAAGAATGAGGGATACAACAATTATGGGAGACTTCAGAGGGGAGTTTGAATGTGGTGGGGGAGGGGAGACTGGAGGAAACAATTCTAATGAAATATATTTCTAGGAAGGAGAACAATATAAAAGTTAGTAGAAGCCTAGCTACCACAATCATACAGTGAGAATACAATAAAAGTGTGTTTAAGGTTAAAACCATATGGAAAAAAATTAAAGTTTGTTAAATAACTTAATAGTCTACTACATTTTAACAAACGCAAATGAAAAACACTTGCTATGAAGTGTTTTAAAGCTATTCATACGTGTTGCAAGAAGTCTATTTTTCATATAATTTTAATAATCATGTTTGTTACAGATTAGATTTTTCTAGTTTGTTGTTGCCAAATCTTTCAAATTTTATATTTTAAAAACACTTGGTTTTTCCTGGACATGCTTCATGTCTGCTCATAACTGTTTATTTAAAACTTAGAAAACATTAATGCTTTGACCAAAAATAGTTATATAGAACATTACCAATTTTAGATAATCCTGAACCAAAAAGAGTCTAGGTCGTTTTGTTCTTATGAAGAGCTAAAGCTATTCTTCTTAATAGAATTAAGAGCCTTCTCTAATTTTGCCAATATGTTGCTCATTTGTTCCTGTTTATTTATAAAATAATAAACATTTAATGGTTTCTAAACTTGAACTTTTAAAAACTCTTTATTTTGAAATAATTTTAGACTTAAAAATTTTGCAAAAATAGTATAGGTAGTATAGATAATTCCCGTATACCCTTTACCCAATATCCCCCAGTGATAGCATCTTACATGACATGTAAACTTAGATATTAACATTGGTACCATTCTATTAACTAAACTACAGACTTTCTTTGGATTTCCCCACTTTTCCACTAATGTCCTGTTTTTCTGTTCCAAGATCCAGTTCATTTAATAATTAGATATCCTTGTTTTCCTCCAATCTGTGAGCGTTCCTTAGTCTTGTCCTGTTTTTCATAAACTTGACACTTTTGAAATACACTGGTGAGATATTTTATAGACTATCCCTTACCTTGGGTTTGTCTGATAGTTTCTCATGATTAAACTGAGGTTATGTAATTTTGGGAAGAGTACCACGATGTGTCCATCTCATAGCATTATATCAAGAGAACCAAACTCTTTGCCGTTCAGCCCATTCGGCCTCATAGTGACTCTATAGGACAGAGTAGAACTGCCCCCATAGGGTTTCCAAGCTATAATCTTTTTTTTTTTTTTTTAATATTTTATTGTGTTTTTGGTGAAAATTTACACAGCAAATCAGATTCTCATTTAACAGTTTCTATACGTATTGTTCAGTCACATTGGTTACATTTTTCGCAAGATAGCAACATTCTCATTATTTCCTTTCTTGTTGCTCTGAAAGGCTGTAATCATTACGGAAGCAGATTGCCACATCTTTCTTCCACAGAGTGGCTGTAAGTGTGAACCACTGACATTTGGTTAACAGCCAAGCACTTATATCAGGGGGTGCATAATATCAGTATGTCTCATTCCTGGTGATATTAAGCTTGATCACTTGATTAAGATGATTTCTACCAGAGTTTTCAACAATAAAGTTACTATTATTCCCTTTCCATATTCTATTCCTTAGAAGTGAGTCATTAGTAAGTTATAATTCCTGGAGGTAGCAGTTTCAAAGAATTTATTAACATATCTTAAACTGACCAAACCCGTTGCCGTCGAGCCCGTTTCAACTAAAGCCACCCTACAGGACGGGGTAGAACTGCCCCATAGGGTTTTCAAGGCTGTAATCTTTATGGAAGCTGACTGCCACGTCTTCCTCCCATGAATCGGCTGGAAGGTTTGAACCACTAGCCTTCAGTTAGCAGCTGAGCACTTAACCACTGCGTCACCATGGCTCCTTAAAACAACCACAGTGATTAATAAATATATTGAAAGTGATACTTTAAGGCTATGCAACTATCCTGATTCTCCTTAAAGTGTAGGCCACTAATTTGATCATAAATCAATGGGCCTTTCCTGCAACAATTATTACTGTGAAGTCTAATGGCAATTTTCTACTTCCATCATTTCTTCTATATTTACTAATTGGAATTCTTTATAAGATAGAATTGTCCCTTCTGCCATGTTCATTTATTTATTCAATCACTTACTTATGTTAGTGTGGACTTGTGGATTTTATTTTATTTTACTCTTTGGGCTACAATCTAACACTATTAATATTTAATTGGTTCTTCAGATTACTCCAGCTTTGGCCAAGAGAGTGCTTTCAAATTGGCTCCTCTTCCCTTTTGACAAGCTCCGACTTTTTTTCTTGTTTTTAGTACCTCCTTATTTTTTGGCCCCACAAGGTACAGGATGCTCATCTTGCATGCTCCCTGCTACAGGCCTGCAATCACCTATTTCTGAAAGGAGCTGTGGTTCCTTTTAATTGGAAAATAATATTTGGAGACCAAGATCTGGGTGCTGGGTGTGTTCATTGCTACTAGGGTGTTACTGCTTCTAAGGTCTCTCAGAGGACAATTAGGAAATGTAGACACACGTACCTATATTTATTTCTGTGTCTACTTATCTGTCTATCACCCACTTGTCAGTTTGTTGTACTGTGGTGGCTTGCATGTTGCTGTGATGCTGGGAGCTATGTGACTAGTATTTCAAATACTAGCAGAGTCATCCCTGGTGGACAGGTTTCAACAGAGCTTCCAGACTTAGACAGACTAGGAAGAAAGGCCTGGAGATCTACTCCTGGAAATTAGCCAATGAAAACTGTATGGATCATGGCAGAATACTGTCTGACTCAATCGCTTTAGACATGTCATCAGAAGGGATCAATCGCTGGAGGAGGACATCATGTTTGGTGAAATAGAGGGCCACCGGGGGTGAGGAAGATACTTGATGAGATGGATTAGCATAATAGCTGCAACAATGGACTCAAGCATGCTGGCAATTGTAAGGATGATGAAGGACCGTGCTACATTTTGTTCTGTTGTACGTGGGTTCACCATGAGTCACAGTAGACTTGATGGCAGCTTTCTATCTCTATCTATCTGTAAAGTGAATTTATATAGATACTTTCAACTCTAATCCAGCACAAAAGAGTTCATTCTAGCATTTCACCTTTGCTTATTTGTAACTTCCTTGTCACACCTTGCTCTTATCTATGCTACATTTTTTTGTTTGTTAGACCTATATACATGTTGTTTCACAGTTTCTGACCCATACTCTTGCTGGAATCAAATTTAACAACCACAGTACAGTGTTTATGAATAGTTCATTTTACCTTTAGACTTGAAGTATCTAGGCAAAACACTGCTTTCAAAAGTTACTCAGGTAAGCTCCTTTTTTCACAACATCCCCTTCAGTGTGGTAGTGTTCTATATTTCTCTTACTTAGATTCATTTGCCACTGTTGGCATTCTCCCTTGGGTTTCCCAGACATCAATATATTTGGATTGTTGATGTTGCTGTTAGGTGCCATCAAGTCTATTTTGACTCACAGTGACCTTATATGACAGGGTAGAACTGCCCATAGGATTTTCTAGACTGTAATCTTGCATTGGCGAAAAACGAGATTTCAGGAATTGACAGAATACCCACTGAGATGTTTCAACAAATATTTGCAATGCTGGAAGCACTCATTCATCTATGCCAAGAAATTTGGAAGGCGGCTACCCAGCCAACCAACTGGAAGAGATGCATATTTGTGCCTATTTCAAAAAAAAGATGATATAACTGAATGCAGAAATTATCGAACAATATCATTATCATCACATGCAAGTGAAATTTTGCTGAAGATAATTAAAAACTGATTGCAGCAGTCTACCCACAGGGAACTGCCAGAAATTCAAGCTGGACTCAGAAAACAACGTAGAATGAGGGATATCATTGCTGATGCCAGATGGATCTTGGCTGAAAGTATAGAATACCAGAAAGATGTTTACCTGTGTTTTATTGACTGTGAAAAGGCATTCGACTGTGTGGATCATAACAAATTATGGATAACATTGTGAAGAATGGGAATTCCAGAGCACATAATTGTGCTCACAAGGAACCCGTACATAGATTAAGAGGCAGTCGTTCGAACACAAGGGGATACTGCGTGACTTAAAGTCAGGAAAGGTGTGCGTCAGGGTTGTATCATTTCACCATACCTATTCAATCTGTATGCTGAACAAATAACCCGAGAAGTTGGACTATATGAAGAAGAACAGGGCATCAGGATTGGAGGAAGACTCGTTAACAACCTGCAATATGCAGATGACACAACCTTGCTTGCTGAAAGTGAAGGTAACTTGAAGCACTTACTGATGAAGATCAAAGACTCCAGCCTTCAGTATGGATTATACTTTAACACAAAGAGAATAAAAATCCTCACAACTGAACCAATAAGCAACATCATGATAAACGGAGAAAAGATTGAAGTTGTCAAGGATTTCATTTTACTTGTAGCCACAAGCAATGCCTGTGGAAGCAGCAGTCAAGAAATCAAATGAAGTATTGCATTGGGCAAATCTCCTGCAAAAGACCTCTTTAAAGTGCTGAAAAGCAAAGATGTCACTCTGAGGACTAAGGTGTGCCTGACCCAAGCCATGGTATTTTCAAATGCCTCATATGCATGCGTAAGCTGGACAATGAATAAGGAAGACCAAAGAATAATTGATGACTTTGAATTATGGTGTTGGCAAAGAATATTAAATACACCATGGACTGCTAGAAGAAGGAATAAATCTGTCTTGGAAGAAGTACTGCCCCAATGCTCCTTAGAAGGGAGGATGGTGAGACTTTGTCTCATGGTCTCATGTACTTTGTACACGTTATCAGAAGGATCCATTCCCTGGAGAAGGCCATCGTGCTTGGTAAAGTAGAGGGTGAGCGAAAAAGAGGAAGACCCTCAGTGAGATGGATTGACACAGTGACTGCAACAATGGGCTCAGACATAGCAATGATTGTGAGGATGGTGCAGGACTGGGCAATATTTCGTTCTGTTGTACATAAGTTCGCTACGAGTTGGAACTGTCTTGACAGCACCTAACAACAACAACAATCGGGAGCAAATCAACAGATCTTTTTCTCCCGCAGAGTGGCTGGTGGATTCTAACCACTGACCTTCCAGTCAGCAGCCTAGCGCTTAACCATTGCACCACCAGAACTCTTTACGTTTAGATTATCACAGTTTGAAATTCACATTTGTGCTTTACAGTTCTATAGGTTTGACAAATATATAGAATTGTATATCCGCACCACAGTAACACATAAATAGAAATTCCCCTCAAATTGTCACATTGTCCGTTTGTAGCCTATTCCTCCCTAAACATGAACTTTTTAAGATGCCATATTTTGAGGAATAATTTTTGGCTATTCATTTTTAAATATATTCACAAATATTTTTATTTATTATATACATAATATAACCGAAAAGAAAAAGATATTCTAAATTCTTTTACATATTTCAGTTTATTCAAACGTGGTTTTTAAACACCTACAATGTGTTAAGCATTATTTTAGGAAGTAACACTTACTTAGTATCTCTGCTTAAGCCTTCCTAAAGTTACAATCTTTATTATCGTCAGTCATACACATTACAAGAGATTTGGGGATGTTTTAGGAAAATAAGTGGATTTTAGCAGAAACCATTATTCTGAGTCCTTAGATTAATCTTCAAGACTTGACCCTTTGTTGTCATTTCCCACAGCCTCTATTGAGCTGCAAGCTCATCACTATTAGGGGAAGAAGCAACATCCACTCTTCTTTTCAGAATTCTTTTGCATGATCTTTACTTTTAGTGAGTCCCTTTCTCTCATGTCCCTGTAAATTATGATAGAGTGGTCTTTCCATGGGCATCAGGATATGGTTGCAGGATCTAAATTAAGATTTCTGTTTCTTTGTTCGTTTGCTCTTTCTAGATTTAAATCTACAACAATTTACTGTTGTTTCAGGCCCAGTTACTTTGGTTCGACTAGTAAAAATTTCTTTTCCTTTTTGTTTTAAAATAATTGGTTTGAGTTTTTACAAATATGGTCTTCTCATGAATGGCAATATTAAATTAATTTAACCAGGATGCACTTCATTATTTTTCTCCCTAGTTTCTAATAATTCTGTTTTATCCACAAATCCAAGGATAGTCAATCTCACATTGACTGTGTACTACCTGTTTCCACCAACTTTACTTTGGTGTTAATACCAAATGAGATCTCAAGGGTTTTTAAACATGATTTTCCAATCCAGGCCACAAGTTTTCAGAGCCAGACTACAAGATAAAATTCTAATTATGTTTGAAGGGAAAAATAAAAGCTCAGTGGGAAAAGAGCTAAATCTCCAAGAAAAATTAAATCCTTATATTGTTTGTAATCCTCATATTAATAGTGAATTATAATTATTTTATTCTTATCTTTTGATCTTTTGATATCTTTATTAGTTGAAAATCAACTGTACTAATAAATCAAAATCTCTGTAAAATATATATTTAGTTTCTTTTAAACAATTGGTCCCTTTAAAAACATTAATAATTCCCACTTAGGATAGTAAAGATTTTAATTTTAGAAAGGCTTAAACAGAGATATTAAATAAGTTGTTATTTCCTAAAATAATGCTTAACACATCGTAGGTGTTTAAAAACCACGTTTGAATAAATTGAAATATGTAAAAGAATTTAGAATTTCTTTCTCTTTTCAGTTAAATTATGTATATATAAATAAAAATATTCATGAATATATTTAAAAATGAATAGCCAAAATCATTCCTCAAAAATATTAATAATATTTAATGTACTATTATGAACAAATGAATTAAATATTCATCTTCTAATTCAATTGGAATTTCAAGAAAAAGAATCCTGTAGAAAACTAAAAAGTAGTCAGGTCAGTAAAATATTTTATGTATTGACACATTACCCATTTACCAGGTTTATATGGAAATGGGAAATTCATTTACATCATGAATTTATTATTTTTGTTTTAATAAAATAGGAAGGCTTTACATATTCACAGAAACCACTTTAATTAAAACTACTTAAACAGATTTGTTATAAAATTAAACTTCTCTTCTAAGGTAGTTATGAGAATATGATACTAATTATGTTACACTGTTCTTTCTTTACCTCTCCCACCCTCTACCATCTATTTAAATATTACAGATCTCATGTGATTCAATGACAGGTAGTATGTACTTTATTATTCAGATATTTGAAGAAAAAAGATAGTAGTTTTGTGATTATTTAAATGTCAAAGTTGCTTGAGAAAGACTGAATCCCCTATTTGAGAATAGGTGGGTGGGTCACATGCTTAAATCCTTATTCCAGCTCTTCCTGTGTTTAAGCACTTGGCTGCTAACCAAAGGTCAGCAGTTCAAATCCACCAGCCATTCCCTGGAAAGCCTATAGGGCAGTTCTACTCTGCTCTATAGGGTCACTATGAGTCAGAATCGACTCAACGGCAACGGGTTTGGTTTTTTTTAACATCCTTTATTTAACTTCTCTCTATAAAAAAGGATTATAATATCTTCCTTAAGACCTGTTGTGATAACATAAAAATTAAATGCTCATCATTTTGATATTAGGAGTACTTGTTGTTAGAAGTGTTCATTTTTCAAAATCCTATGACTGCCACAGCCATCAATAATAGTTGTTAGTTAAGAAGCTACCTTAAATATTATGATTCCTCCAGATAAGTTAATAGTTTTTTTTGAATGATAATAGTGCATAACTTAAATTTAAAATCATGATTAAGTGGGGTCCAATTGAACAGTCTGTCACTGATGCCCAAGGTAACAGATTGCCTCTCTGAAGGTTTACTAAATATGGCAAATCATGGTGGATATTTACGTCTTTTATAAACAGCACCATGAGATTATGTTTCTATTTATTAAAACACCAATGTTTCTTCCTCATATTGAGAGTAGTTAACAATACAATTTTGTAAAAAATGAAATAATAATGAAAGATATCTGCCCATTTCATCATCAGGGAGACAGCTTGATTTAATGGAAAACCTACACGTTTTGCTATCGGAAGGAAGTATATTCAATTCAAATTCCCACTTATTTTTAGAAAATAGCTACTTCTCTGAATCTTAATTTCCTCATCACTGATATAGGATTAATGAAACTTCTCTTTCCAAGTTGTTGTGAGAGTAGAAGATAATATATCTGAAGAGTTTAGTGTGGCATATGGTGACTGTAATGGCAGCGTCTTCAGATTTTACAAGTATCCTCCGTCAACAATTTATGCAGAGACTTTGTCATGTATCCTTCATTCATTCCTTCATTCCTTTGTCATAATATGCTGGGCAGTGGAGGAGACAGTCAAGGAAATTGACACAAATAACCACGATGCAAAGCAAGAGTGCAATTACTGAAGAAGAGACAATTAATCATCAGGGGGTAAGAAAAGAGAAATGTATTAAGAAAAGTATCACAGAGGAGCTGGAATTTAATATTGACCCTGAAAGATGAATAGCCATTCCTAAAATTGGAGAAGATTGTAGCAAGGATACAGGCTGTAAAAACAATAAGAGAAAGTTCCAGCAGGTATGTGTAACCTGAATAAATTTCTGAACGTCATGTGACCCAGTCTTCAAGCAGTGTCATTAAAAGAAAGAGACTCCAGTAATAATAGAAAGCAATACCAGTCTTTAATTGTATCTCTCAAAGACGATCAAAGAGTATTCAATCTATAACCTACTTCTTCCATTCCTTTCATTCTGTATTTTTTACCCCCTCCTGTTTCCCCTGCAGCATCTCTTCTCCTTTTTCCTTCTCTACACAGCATCCAAACACACTTCATCCCAAGAGGTCTTTCCGTTTCCATTTCCTTTGCTATAATTCTCTTTACTCCTATCCCTAGTAGGAGTTACTCTTGACACAATTCAAATTCCCTGTTCTGGTTTTCCCTCCTCTGATTAGCATGACCTGCATAATAAGGCCCCAGAACTAGGGCAGGGGTTCTTATCCAAAGGGGTTGGAGGATAGAATTGTATTTCAAAGGAATTGGTTTCTCTGATAACCCTATGCATTTTATTTTATGCATTTAGACACATTATTCTGAGAAGTGATCTCTAAGTTTCTCTAGATTGCCAAAGAGAACCACAGCACAAAAGAAGTTTAGTTTGGGAGAGGGAGGGGCAATTGAAAATGGTAACAAATGTTTATTCATTCAAATATTCGCCCATTTCGCTTCCAAGTACCTGTGGTTGTTTGGGGAGCAGTGAGCAATTCATGTGGCCAAAGCTTTGCATGAGGCCAGGAAGAAATGAGACATTTCTATGGGAACAGAACCAAAAATGACACAGAGAACAACAGATGCTATCCTGTGCACATCTAGTAGCATCCTCTTCATAAAAACATAAAGGGCTTATTCCTTTATTTTTCTTTCCATCCTCTCTTAAATTATCCTGCTATTTCTCTCATTAGTTTTCCCAAAATTATCTGCAGCCCAAATCTAGCAAAGAAATATTCAAACTTACTAGAACTTCTGATTTCAAAGCAGATTAGTTCCTACCCCAAATGAAATGGAATCAGCTGTCATGGTTCAAATATTTCCCAGCAGTTACCCAGGCATCTAATTCCCTGCCTGTCTCCCCTTAGACCTTCCCCACCTCTTCTAATACCTTACTTAACTAGAAGACTTCAAGAGAGTAGATTTCTGAAAGACATTCCTGTCAGCCTTTATTGTTGTTGAAAAATCAGCTCACCTGCCACCAGCTGTGTGACAGTTTATATAGTGATCCCAGGCCCATAATGGTTCATAGTATTTGTGAATATTTTGACAGGTTTCTCTCCCAATTAAGGACCCCACAGACTCTCCATTTGCAGTGAAAATTCCCAGTAGTGTTATCACTTGAGCAGCGAAGGAGTTTTACAACTAGGAAAAAGAAAAAGAAAAAGAAAAAAAAAAAAACAGTCTGTAAGTTTTCAGGGGTATCTGGGCAGGGGTATGAATCAGGCTGTGGCTCATTCTTTTACATTAGTGGGTCAGTCTGCAGCGGCAACGCCAACTGCCAATTTGCTGGATATTAAGTCACCTTCTGCCATCAGCTTCGTGATAATGGCAAAAATATCCCATAATACCCAAACTTGCACTTTTGTTAAAGCAGCAGAATCCCAATTAGTCTCACAAATACAAGACTCAGAAAAGACCAAACCACATTTTAAGTCTTTCACTTGAGAACAGATCAAATATGGTGGCCCCTTTCAAGAAGTGAAGACTTAAAAGATCAGGCCATTATATAAGAATATAAGGATAACACAAATAAATAGATTCTCATGGTATACAGTCACTGGCCAATGAGGACTGATTTTCTTTAGAAATTTAACATCCTTGACACCTTCAAAATTTATGAATAACATTACTGGGAAATGATTGCTCTAGCTGACATGGATTTTATTGCCAACAATAATAAAATTAAAAAATATTATTGAGTGATTAATATGTATGAAGTACTTTATATACTAATCCATCTAATTCTCCCCAAAGCCCTTTGAATTAGTTATTAAGAGTACCCGAGTTTTAAACAGGAGACAGCTGAGGAGGTTAAGTTACTTGCTGAAGCTAGTAATAGGCAGAGCCTGATTGGAGCCACAGAAGTCTGGATCCAGGGTCCCTTGCAATCTGCGCAGCAGCAAAGGACCCTGATGGAAGGGCCCTGCACATAGGCTAATGCTCTGCTGTCACCATTTTGAAATTCTTCACATATATTCTTATTCTTGTAAAAATATATACAACACAACATTTGCCAATTCAGCCTTTTTTATGTGTACAACTTAGTGATATAAAGTACATTAATCATGTTGCACAGTCATCACCCTTAATGGATGCTAAATTATCCAGCACCATAAACTCACTGCTTCCCAAACAATGGCTCCTTCTTCTCCCCTCCATCCTGCCCCTGGAAACCACTAATAAACTTTGGTATCTATAAATTTGCCTATTCTTTTCATTTCATATATGTGAGATCATATAGTATTTGTCCTCTTGTGATTGATTTATTTCACTCAGCAAAATGTTTTTAAGGGTCAGGACTTCATTTCTCCTTATGGCTGAGTAATATTCCATTGTATGGATATACTATATTTTCTTTTTCCATTCTTGCATTGATGGACAGTTAGGTTGTTTCTCCCTTTTGGCTGTTGTGAATAGTGTTGCAATGGGCATTGGTATACATATTTGAAATTCTTAATTTTTGAACAAGTGGCACGCACTTTCATTTTGCACTAGGCCCCCGTAATTATGTAGCTGGTCCTGCCCACACCCTTGAACTTTATGCTGCACTGCCTGTACTTCATTGCCTAATTCGTAGAAACACCAGCAAACTGCACTCTATCCTTAACTACTTCTCAGGGTTCTCAGTATTTCAGCTTTAACAGAAATCTGGCACTCACTAGAAGACACGGTTCCTCTATAGCTCTCTTAAGTGAGGTCAGCATTTTGTTTGTCTTTCACCCACCATATGCTTCAGGGTGTGGAGGGCCTATCAGTATACTCCATGCTCCTCACCAATACTTCCAAATTATCTTTCCAGCCTCTTGTTAAACAATTCCTGCTTCGTTGAACCCCAAACCATGTGACGAGGCTACTTTCCCCACAGTCTAGTTGCTCTAAATTTTAAACCTCCTGTTTATTCTCCACTTGTTGACCCAAAACTCTGGAACCAGGCCCAAACCTAATCAACATTCCAGTGACTTCAACATTTACACAGACAATCCCTCCATTCATTACCTCATCTCTCATTGCATTGACCTCTAAATTTTGGATATCATCATAGCCACACACTGCAAATATTATTCCCTGGAACTTGCCATGACCAGAAACTGAGCTACCTCCTTAGTCATAAATGTACACATGTTACTTCTTTGCTACTGTATGAAGGTTTTAACTTCTTAACAGTTGAATTGTTAATTGACTGTTTGTAACTTAACCTTTGTTACTGTTGGGACCTCCCATCCATTGAGCTTCTGATTTCTTCTGTCCAAGCACTTTACTTTCTTTCTTTCTTTCTTTATTCATTGTAGACACCATGGGCCACAACTCCAACACTTACACTAATATCCAAACTCCTTTGCCCTTCTATCTTTTAGTCATACCCCTCTGGAAAAATCCCACTCCTATATTAACCCTAACGATGCCGTCTCTGTGTCTGCATTTTAACAGCCAAGCACTACTGGATAGATATGTATAATGGGACAGCTTGGTGTAACTATAAGCTCATTATCATCACTTTCCAATGGGTCATCAGCTCTACCAGTAATTTTCCTGGATTTTGCCAGTATATTTACTTTCAAGTCAAATCTCCTAGCAGCATTTCCTGAGACAAGAACTCTGAGCAAGTTATTTATAAGGGACCAAAAAAAGCAGGATAGAATAGAGCTTTGAAGAAGAGAGGCAAAGGTGGAGTTCCCCTGAGGTCCAGCCTCAATCTAAAACCATGTGGAATCTGCAGCATGAACGGCACTGCGGCTGGTTGGGCCACCTAAGGCAAGGGGTCTGTCTTAGGCTGGGTTCTCTAGAGAAGCAAAACAAGTAAAGCATATAAATATATATACAGAGGGATTTATATCAAGGAAATGGCTCACGCAGTTGTAGAGGCTGGAAAGTCTCAAGTCTGTGGGTCAGGCTGGAGGCTTCTCCTGAATCACGTAGCTGCAGGGGCTGGCGAACCCAAGACTGGCAGATCAGACAACAGGCCTCTGGTTCACAGGCTGTGAAGACCAACAAATCCCAGGATCAGCAGGCAAGATGACAGGGCTGCTAGCTCAAGTCCCAAGAACCAGAGGTCAGATGGACACATGCCAGCTGCAGGATCCACAGCCAGCAAAAGCCCACAAGCCTTGCCAGAAAGTCCACCTATATTGGACGCAGGCCACACCCCCAAGGAAACTCCCTTTCAGCTGACTGGCTACTCACAGCAGATCTCATCATGGAGGTGATCACACTATATCAGATCTCATCCTGGAGGTGATCACATCATTATATGACTGCCAGACTACATCATAACTGCCAAACTTCTGAGAATCAAGGCCCAGCCAAGTTGACACACAACCTTAACTATCACAGGGTCCTATCCACCAGCTCTCAAGCCCATGGAGGTGGAGAAGTGCTATACAAATGAGTCAAAACTGACCTCTATCAGCCTGAGACCAGAACTAGATGGTGCCCAGCTACCACCAATGACCACCCCGACAGGGAACACAACAGAGAGTCCCTAATGGAACAGAAGAAAGGTGGGGTGCAGAACTCAAACTCTGGTAAGAAGACTAGATTTAATGGTCTGACTGAGATTGGAGGAACCCTGGAAAGCATGGCCCCTGGATTCTCTATCAGCCCAGAAATAAAACAATTTCCAAGAACAACTCTTCAGACAGGGACTGGACTAGACTGTGGGACATAAAGTGATACTCGTGAGGAGTGTGTCTCTTAACTCAAGTAGATACAAGAGACTAAACAGGCAGCTCCTGTCCGGAGGTGAGATGGGAAGGCAGAGAGGGTTAGGAGCTGGTTGAATGGACATGGGGAATCAGGGGTGGAAAGGAGGACTGTGCTGTCACGGTATGGGGAGAGCAATTAGGGTCACATAACAATGTGTGTATAAATTTTTGTATGGGAGACTAACTTGAAATGTAAACTTCATTTAAACTACAACAATAAAAAAAAAAAAAAATGGCCTCTGTGTATTGGCCCCAGGTTGTTTACTTCTTCATAGCGAGATAAGTCTGTTGGCCCAAAAAAGCCCACTGGTGCCAAACTAAAATTTGTACACATCCAGTTGTTTTTATAATAGCCCACACAAGCAGATTTTCAGTCACTTAGAGCCTTTCTACTTTATTGACCCCACAAAACTGTGCCCAACATGTGCTAGCCCTAGTAAGATAAAACCTTGTAGTTATAAGGACCTTAAGGTGCTGCTGCCTTCGGAGTTCTCTGACCCAGAGACCTCCCCCCTTGCCTTAGGAGCACATAGCCCAGATACATCTAAGTCTCCCCTCACTTCTCTTTCCAGGGGTTTTTCATGCCCTCTACCTCTTCTGGTGGCTCCCTACCCCACTTGCCTCTGGAAGACATCCTGCTGTGGGGGACTGCCTCCTGCACGCAGCTGTCAGTGTGCTGGCCCCAGTAAATAGCTTGTTGTGCAATCATATCTCTTTTTCTTGACCAGCCCCCAATTCTCTTGAACTCATTATAGGGAGGGAGTCAATCCCCAGGTATTTCTTGGCAAGGAGGCTGACCTCAGCCAAGGGCAATTGTCAGATGACCGCAGCTGTGAAGTTTTTGCAGCCAACCCTCACAGTGGCTGGATGATAGGTGCACTGGGTAGGGTATCACGTCATCTACTACATTCACTTTTTCAATCTCTACTGTAATTATTTCAAAACTTGTCATTTCCTCCCACCTACTACCTTACCTCCTCAACAGTCAACCCCTGCTACTAATTAAGTCATTTTTTACCTATAAGCTCTCCTAGAATCAGGTCACACAACCACAAATATCTTACTTCTCTCTCTCTCTCTCTCCTTGTGTGCGTGTATGTGTGTATAATATCTACCTCTCAACCAAACTGCAAGCTCCATGAAAGCAAAGAGCAAATCATTTTGGCCACCAATATTATACCTCTAGGACTTAGAAGAGTGGTACATATAAGTCACTCCAGGAATGAATGAATAAAAGCAGCTAACACTTTGAGAGAGAGCACAATATACCAGGCGCTATTCTAAATCCTCATAGCAAACCAGTGAGCTAGATACTACTATTATCCCCGTTATACAAATGAGAAGTTAGGAATTTGCCCATGTTCTCAGGGCTAGTCAAAGGAGGATCCAGGATATTAGAGTCAGATTTCAGAGGCTCTGCTCCTCTCTAGTACACTGTTGTTGTAAGCCACCATCTTGTCAGCTGCCGACTCATAGTGACCTCACCCACAGCAGAAGGGAAAGCCACCCAGTCCTGTGCCATCCCCACGATCCACTGGGGATTGGAACATTGTCATCTTTAGGGTTCTCATTGGCTGTTATTCCGAAGTAGATAGTAGGCCTTTCTTCCTAATCTATCTTAGTCTAGAAGCTCTGCTGAGACCTGTTCAGCATCATAGCAAACACACAAGCCTCCACTGACAGGTGGGTGATGGCTGTGCATGAGGTGCACTGGCGAGGTATCAAACCTGGCTCTCCTGCATGGAAGGCAAGCATTTTACCACTGAACCATCAATGCCTCATAATACACTCTACTGCCTCTCAAATGAATGATGGAATGGATAAAGGAAAGAAGAAATGGAGAGAGGGAGGTGAGGGAGACAGAAGGAGGAAGGAAGAGAGAGATAACGCATGTATACCTAAAAACACACACGATATATGATATAGGCAGGAGCTTTGGACACTCTTGCAATAAATGATGTCAAATTTCTGACATTTTTCTTAACCTATCTCCTTAATCAGACATCAGCTATCACTCAGCTTATAGACCATTTCTCTGCTTCTAATCTGTTGATTCATTGTACCAGGTTGTAAAGATTGACTATATAGAGTTGCCCATATAGTCGAATATTCAGAATGAGGGTGCTCAGAAGATGCAACCAACATGAGTCACACACCTCGTAGCCCATGCCTTGTTTAGCAGAAATGGTTATGATATCAGACCCTCTGCCAGAACAACTGTATACAGAGAAATAACAAAGGGCTAGGGGAAAGGCAGCAGTCTCATACGATAAATGCACCACTTTAAATATAACTGGAAGCATAGGGTGTTTCAAGAATGGAAGGGAACAGGACATTAAGTGTGTGAGACAATTTGATCTCCTGGAATCCAGATGGGTAATTCACAGCCGCTCAGGTTTGGAAGGGAAATTAAAGGTCATTCCATTCAAACCTCTCAGTGGCATCTGGCCCACTCAGAAGACTTTATTATTTTAAGTCATTTTTATTCTTCCCCATAAAGACTCCCACTAATGAGTTTGTTATTATTATTTTTAAGATTAATATTGGAAATTGAGAACAGATGCATTTAACATCTTCTGGCCGATTTAAAGCTAAGCTGGATTAAAGGCTTGTCTCATCACATATCCTCTTTGACAGATGATTCCAAGATGTCTTTAGTCATCATCAGAATGTAGGTCTAACCTCCATGTGTGTGAGAACATTTTTATCAATTTATATAATTTCAGTGATTCATGTACAACAGCGATGGAAATAACCTGGTGTAGGATTGTAACGCGCAGTGTGGGAGGTTCTCTGTGTGCACAAATCCTGTTAATAGTACTTGTCCATATACCTTCTGCCCAATCTGCCCAGTGCTTTGAAATATTGCAACTGCTTTCCATTTCCTGTTAAATCTGATTGGCAGCAATGTCAATGCTACGGCTCAGCCTGAAAACAGAAGCATGACTCCAAGCAAGAATATACAGGTGGCAAAGCAGTAATTAATGCCACCACAGAGCAGAAATTTCCACAGCAGATTGCCATCTGGGGAATTTAGTTGCCAGGTGAGGTCCAGTTCTAAAGTAAGATTCTTCAGCTGGATATTGCTTTATTATGTTGGTGATTCCAACTTGGTGATTCTCAACTAGGGGTGGTTTTGCTTGCGAGGAGACATTTCACAATGTCTGGAGACGTTTTTGATTGTCACAACTGAGGGGTGACAAGCACTTGACTACTAACCAGAAGGTTGGCAGTTCAAACCTGCCCAGTTAACCAGTTACTGTCAAGTCGATTCCAACACACAGCAACCCCATGTGTTGCAGAGTAGAATGACTCCCTAGGGTTTTCATGGCTATGACCTTTCAGAAGCAGATTGCTAGGCCTTTCTTCCAAGGCACCACCGGGGATGTTCAAACCATCAAACTTTTATCTAATAGCTGAGAACTTAATCATTTAGACTACCCAGGCATTCATCAAGAGGTTATGAACTTCGTTACCTCAAATTTGAAAACCGTCTGGCACATTGGAGCCACTCAATATTTGTTAACTTAATGAATTCCTTGTATCATAAAGGATATGAAGCAGGGAGGCTAATCTGAAGGTAGAGGTACACATTTTTTAAAAAATCTCTACTACACTGAAGTCATTATGCTAGTTATTTCTTTCATATATTATCTCATTGAATTAGGGAGAAGTTGTAGCAACATCAAAGAAGAAAGCAAAGTTGGTAAAGGAAAGCAAAAATAATACATTCTTTAGAAAAGTATCTAACAGAAACTATAGAATAAATGAAGGAAAATGGGAGTAATCTTTGTCTCTTGCTTTCTGCCCTGTAGGACAGGCAATGTGCAGAGGCAGGCAGAATTTACTATAGACTTCAGCATATTATCTTACATTTGTTTGGTTTTATGCAAAAGGCCAGTGATTTTGCATGGTAAAATTTCTCAGTGGCACTACAAGAAATGACACGATGATGAGCAATGAACTTTTCATGACTATCCAGTTAAACTAGCTGGAATTGAACACTTCTGTAGTTCCACTTGCATTTTATTTTTGTTACTTCTTATAGTCATGGAGTCTAGTCCACTTGATGTTTAATCGTAATTCTCCAAAACAAAACTGAGAAGAACTCACGGAATGAACAAAGAGATGGAGGTTCTTCTCTAGTAATTAATTCTCAAGCACAGGGATAGATTACCCAATAAGCAAGGTAAGCACAGGCTTACCTGCACTTACTTACTAATCTATAGTGCACAATTTCACCTGTTTTTCAAAGATGTGGTGAAACCCATGTGAAATTGTTCACGACAGGTTAGTAAGCGTACCTTGCTTACTGTAAACCCAAGTACACCTTGCTTACTGGTTAATCTGCCCCTGCAGTCAAGCATGTGTTATTATCTAGTAGATTAGTTTACTGAGGACACTTGTCAGTTCCTCTCTAAAAATGAGCTTAGAATGCATCAAAGAGATTTATTTTAATGGGAGAGCGTCTTACTAGCAAAGAATGTTTAACATTAGGATATTTTACAGATTTAAAAGTAGAGAAACTTAAAGGACATTATAACTGAAAGCAGATAAAATTAGCATCTTATCAGCTCATTTTTAGACCTAGAAATGATGTTTTTAATGTCTAGCCATAGTCAAGTGTTTATAAAGATGTTAAATAATCTTAAAGCACATGGCAAGTCCACTTGAAAGATTCCCACAATGTATTTGTTCATTGGCAATGTCATTTATCATTCATTCATTTAAATATCATTCTGTACCTGCCATATATAAAGAACCAAGCTCAGCACTGTGGAGGATAAAAGATTATAAACCCTCCTACTAAAGAGGTCACGTCCTGATAAAGAAGATCAGATATGATAAAGAGAATCCCATGCACATGTGCACCAGTTGGGTAACAAGGATGTACATTCAAGCATTGTTTGTAATAAAATTTTAGAGGAAACATAAATGCTCTTAAGAGAAATGGCTAAAATAATATGAATTATTCATAATATGGAATAGCATTAAGTATTAAGTAGCTAAAGAAACAACCCTAATTCCCAGAGTTTGAATGAATACAGCAAGTTGCTGAACAAATAGAGCCATATAAATATTGTATAATTATGGCCATGTAACATGTATAGGGATGTGTAGAAAACAGATCTGGAAATACATATAACGAAATGAGAAGAGTGAATCCCTCTGGGTAAAATACTGGAATCGAGGAAGATGGCCATAAAGCACAGTTTTGCCATTTATGTTCAAGCATAAAAATGAGAGTTTATTCATGTATTACATATCAAATTAAAACTATTTTTAAAAGATGAAAAAAAGTATGTATGTGTATAGACAGATAGATGTAGATATGTAGCTATACATGTAAATATACATATACATATATATTAACTTCATCAACAACACAGGGAGGTAGTGATGAGAATTTTGATGAGGAAAGTGGTTTCTTCCAGGAGGAGTTATGGTACATTTTTTGTAAGAGAAGTCATACCTTTATAGTTACAAAACATTCAGGGAAGAACACAAAGTAGAAGAGGGAAATAGATACTATAATAGAAGAAGGCATAAAATATACTAAGAACATAAATGAAAAATAACTAACTCATTTGGTGAAAGACTGAGCCAGTGGTTGTATTACTTATATGAAATGAGTTAATACATAGAGAATATTAGAGAGTTCTGTTGTGCTTGGTATACAAAAAGTATTTGATGCTGTTATTATTACTGTTGTTAAGGAGCCTTGGTGGCACAACGGTTAAGCGGTTAAGTGGAGGCTGTTTAACAGAAAGATTGGCAGTTCAAATCCACCAGCGGGGCTCCACTGGAGAAAGACCTAGTCATCTGTTTCCATGAGGATTATAGCCGAGAAAACTCTATGCAGCAGTTCTGCTCTGTAACACATGGGGTCACTATGGGTCAGAATCAATTCAAAGGCACCCAACAATAACATTATTGTTTTTATTCATCTATTTGTTTCATTAATCATTTTTCATAAGAGCCTTAAAGAAGAAATAGGGTTGTGCCAGGAAGTGGAAAAGTAGTCCAAGCAGAGAGAACAGCTAGATCAATGGCTGTTCTCAGATATATGAGAAAGAGCACCTTGCTAGGACTGAAGTAGTATCTGATGTGTTTAGAGTGCCGAGACAAAATGAAACACCCATTGCCGTGGAGTCGATTCCCACTCATAGCGACTTTATAGGACAGAGTAGACTGCCCCACAGGGTTTCCAAGGCTGTAGTCTTTACAGAAGCAGACTGCCACATCTTTCTTCTCCAGAGCGGCTGATGGGTTTGAACTGCCGACCTTTCAGTTAGCAGCTAAATGCTTAACCATTGTGTTACCGGGGCTCCTTTGAGACAAGATGAAACCAGACGCTAAACTGGGATTAGTCAGTCAAGCTTCCTGGGTGTCTTCCCAAGGAGTCTGTATATACATTAGAGGAATCAATGTTTTTTAACAGCGTGACTTACTTCTATACTTCTGGAAGATGGATGGGAATGAGGGGAGATGCAGAGGTCAATAAGGGAACAGTGAGAGTGTAAGAAGTCTGAAAGTTTGGGTATTAACATGCATGGGTTCAAACTCTGGCTGTGGTATTTCTTAGCTGTTGATGTAAACCCAGGGCACACATCTTCACTGTTTTCAACCTCAATTTCCTCAAGCATACTAACAAAGATAATACTCTCTAACTGGATTTTGGTAGTTTTAAATGAATACTATACTGTATACTAAAATGCCTAGTACAGAAACTTATACACATTAAGTGCTCTAGAAAAGTGCCAGTTATTGTTACAAAAGAACACAACTTTGTTGTGTTAGAGACATAAGAATAGAAGGAGACAAATGTATGTATTCAAGAAAGTTAGCAAGACGATATAGAGAGAGAAGGTGTGAAAAGTGACTCACTCTGGGTTCTTGGAAAAATGATGATGTTAAAGACAAACACAGGGGACAAAGGGAGGCAAGGAGATTGAGCAAAGAAGAGTTTGACCATAGACATGAGGACTTCAAGATATTCCTCAAAAATCCAAATGGTATTAGAGGGCAGTAAGCAATGAGATTAACAAAACAAAACAAACAAAACCTTTGGGACTGAACAGGGAGAACCTTTGCCTGACTTGCAGGTGGGAAGTGTGAATGTGAAGTTGAGACATTTTCAATTGATTCACATAAGAAATGGGCATCACAGGTGCAGGCAGAAGGTGCAGGCTAACACCCATGGGTGAGGGCAGAAGCCTGTAGGAGAGCAAAATAGAAAAACTCAAAACCTGAAGTGAGTGGAAAATGAGCAGGAAGCAGGAAGCGGGTTCCATAACGGCACTAAAGAATTCCATCTCAAAAGCAGTATGTGCCCACTGCCTTATCCATCTCTTTATCTATGGTTCATCTCGGGCACCACTCACAAGCCTTAAAGGTACCACATGTAACTCTCACAGTAAATCATATTTAAGACTTACGCTATTCTAAAAAATAATGCTCTCACTACCTCTTAAATTTTAGGATTTCCTGTTGGTAAGAACAAGAAAACAAAGGAACGTTGAAATATATCTGAACTACTGCAATAAATGTTTTATAAAAACATGTACACACACTCATAAGCCTACAGTTTCTAAACAAGTGTTATAGAAATATTCTGTAGTGGAAATTTGTCTTGCTTAAAATCCATTATCCTTATAAGTTTAAAACTTTGTCCTTTATGAGATAGCTTTAAAAGGACATTATTCCCCAGAGTTAACACATTAGTTAGAAAAATTTTGTTCTACAGGCAAGAGTTACCTTATATTATGGGAATAATGTATTTTTTAATATGCTCTATTAAAAAGATGTTTGAAGAGTTATAACAGGGATGGAATAACATACTTGGGAAAATAATAAAGGTGATGTTAAAAAATGTATATTCCATATTTTCATAATCTCTCCCTCTCTTACCATAAAATAATTTGACCTTTGTTATGTTAATTACTTTTTCCCTCCATTCTTTCAATTACTAAGTCAATGGACAATTACCTAAAATTGTTTTGTTTTCTATTCATTTTTAAACAATCACCTCATTAATTTTGTTCCTGGGCATATTGCACCACTAATTATTTTATTCAATGCACAATATTTTACCACAGTGATAGAAGAACTAAATTAAATTACATACATATAAACTCTCTCCTGTTATTGTCCAATTATCAGATGTTTTATTATTCTACTAATTATAACAGCTACCATGTGCAGGGCAAGGGTGAGGGCTATTAGTTTCTAAGAATTTAAAGTTAAGTGATTCACTTTTTCCCAAACAATCACATTGTTTCCCCATGAGACTCAAATTGTGTCTATGGCTTTACTCAGTGACGAATTAATGCCATTTTTCCAGTACAAATCTCTGGCAGGGAAAGAATAAAAACATAATTTAGAGAACAAGAGCAATGAACAAAGTGATCGCGCCCAATGACTTCATCTCAAAAGTCAATGCCAGCTAATTACAGAGCCTGGGAAGTTGCAGAAGGGATCAATGGCACCTTATTCTGTTCAGGTTCTTCCCATGCATAACTCAAATGTCCACTGGTACAAATGTCGTTCTCTTAAGCAGACACAAGAAGGCAGCAAACAAGATGAGAACAAGGATGATCATAAAGTGCTCACCACAGTAAACCAGAAACCAATCCCATCGAGTTGTCTCCAATTAATGGTGACCTCATGTATTTATAGAATAGAACTTCTTGCTCCTTGGGTTTTCTTGGCTGTAATCTTTACAGAGGCAGATCACCAGGCCTTTCTTCCATGGAGCCACTCGATGGATTCAAACCACTAATCTCTAGGTTAGAAGTCCGGCAAAAACCACCTGCACCACCCAGGGACCTGCTTACACGGGTCACAAAAAAGGGCTCAATAAAAGCTAGTTAAAAATACAAATACTAGTGATAATGAACCAAAAACTAAACCAGTTGCCTAGCCGATTCAGACTCCTGATGACCCCATGCATGGCAGAGTAGAACTGCTCCATAGGATTTTCAAGGTTGTGACCTTTCAGAAGCAGATTATCAGACCTTTCTTCTGAGGCAACTCTGGGTGGGTTCCAAGCACCAAACTTTCAGTTAGTAGCCCAGCGCTTAACTTTGCACCACCTAGAGGCCCCACTAAGGATAATAAGAGTATTACACTACCAGCTTTGCTAAGTACTCTAGTTCAACTTTGGTAGGATACACAATACCAAAAATATTTATACATATAACACTTCTAAGTATAGCCAAGAAAAACCTTCAACTCAGTTCCTAGAAAACAGTGAGTGCCTAGTAATTGTTTATTGAATGAGCTCATGAGGAAAAGCTCTGCAGAACATAACACTGTGTAAGGGAGCAAAGGAGGACGCATGGAAAATGACCCTGCGAGAAGTATTCACTTCATGGTTCTTTGGGTAATGATTCCACGCTGCTCTAAGTCCAAATAACTGTCCCAGGTCCAAACACAATCTCCACCTTGCCTGGCTCACAGCCCAACAAAATTCGGGGCAGCTCCTTAATCTTCAAAAAATAATAATTATTGAATACAAACCTGAAAACAATGCACAAGAGTTCCTTACTTCCACTCTGTGTTTTTTCTGTAGAGTATGATAAGCCAAACTTGGGGAGGAGAGAGTAGAGTCTAGTATTTTCTGGTAAAAGCCCTGAACTTCTATATTAAATGCCCCTAAGATGTTGTTGTTGTTAGGTGCCATTGAGTTGGTTCCGACTCATAGTGACCCTGTGGGACAGAGTGGAACTACTCCATAGGGTTTCCAAGGAGCAGCTGGTGGATTTGAACTGCCGACCTTTTGGTTAGCAGCCAAGCTCCTAACCACTACACCACCAGGGCTCCTCTAACACACGAAATATCACTTATTTAAATATTGTTTAAACTCAGTAGATTTCTCCACATGTATATAATTTTAAAGTCCATCCTGACAGCATCATAAACAGGGAGAATCACTCTTCCAAGTTCTCTAAAAAAAAAAATGTTTTGTCCATCCCTTCACTAGATTTTCACTATTTAAAGTTCTATCCTTACTATATAAAAAAACAAACTCGTTGCTATAGAGTCACTTCTGACTCATAGTAACCCTATAGGACAGAGTAGAACTGCCCCATAGAGTTTCCAAGGAGTGCCTGGTGGAATCAAACTGCCAACCTTTTGGTTAGCAGCCGTAGTGCTTAACCACCATGCCACCAGGGTTTCCTCCTTACTATATAAAACTATTTTAACTTTCTGATTTCCCCACATCCTTAACAGTGAAATTCTGCAATATCCTGAGGGAAATTTTGTTCTAATTGCATTTTAAAAATATTCCGTGTGTGTATGCTGAGTAGGACTTTCAGTCAATGTCTCTGCCTATTAGGTAATTTTACCTTGAAATTTGATATAATTTGTTATTATGCATTGTTTAAATAATCTAGCTGTGATTATTTATTCATGCCTAAGCCTAATGTCTATCATGTATGAATTAATGTTACTATAAGCCAGTCAGTAGCTCACTGTTCAATCGTAGATCCAATTCTGCTGCTGCTGACTACCTTCAATCTCAAAAGACTTTTTGAAATTTCTCCTAATTCAGCATTATGAGAGTAATACCAAGTCAAGACTATTTTCTGTTACACGCAGAATTATGTTAAATCTAATGAGAGTTTATGGGCCTTCAAATCTTGATGTATGCTATTAAGCTGTGTATATAAAACTTCATAGGTATCAAGACCAGTAATTTTCTAAACTCTTTAGCAACACAGTCCTCCCTTTCCTTATTTTATGATTACTATTTTAAATATAAAAGCCTACACAGAATTTTAAGACATAAAACAGGTAAGACTAGTGCTCTGTTTGGTTGAAGCAAGCAAACAGACCCCCTGTGTCCATTGCTCTCTAGCTCTACATCTCCCCTCCTGGGGGTCCCCCATGGTCCCTTCTGTGGACTCCCGTCTTCACAGAAGATGACTAAACAGCACTTCTTTGCCTAGCTTCTAACATGACAATTAACTACAGCGCTGCCAGGTCCTGCGCCATCCCCATGATAGGTGGTGATCTAGCACCACTGAAACCTGTTCAGCATCATAAGCCTCCACTGACAGACTGGTGATGGCCATGCGTGCAGCACATTGGCCGAGAATCAAACCTGGGTCTCCCATCTAGAATTCTACCAATGAACCACCAATACCTCAAGCAAGATCCAGGCTAATGATCCTATAACTAAGACTGTCTGAAGTTGTGATAAACCTAACATTTGAAAGTATTATTTTTAAGTTGATTTACTAACTAAAAAAATTAAACAAATTTAATAGTTAGTATTTTTGCTAAAATATCCTTTTATTCCAATTAAATTGTATTTGTACCTTCACTAAAAATTGGATAATTACATTTTCATGGATATATTACTGGGCTCTTTATTCTGTTTCATTGATCTCTATGTCTGTCTTTTCAGCAACACCACTTGTCTTGATTACTGTACTTTTATACTGTGTCCTGAAATTGGCTAGTGTAACATACATACACCAACACTGAAGGCCTATAAAATTCCATTAATCAAAAAAAAAAAAAAAAATCAAACCCATTGCCATCAAGCTGATTCCAACACTATAGCCTCATAGCGACCCTATACAACAGAGTAGAACTGTCCCACAGGGTTTCCAAGGAGTAGCTGGTGGATTTGAACTGCTGGCCTTTTGATTAGCAGCCTGAGCTCTTAACCACTGCACCACTAGGGCTCCAAAATTCCATTAGAGTTAACATAATTCTGTAAATAACTGAGAAAATAATCTCTTGGCTTTACTCGCATAATTTTCAAATTTGTTTTGGCTATTCTGGTTACTTTGTCTTTCCATAAAATCAGGTTGTGAATGTCTGTCAACTAACAACCAAACCAAAACAACAAACAAACCTGCTGGAACTTTGACTGAATTGTGTAGAACTGTAGATCAAATTAGGAAGAAATGACATTTTGGTTATATTGAGTCCTCCAATTCATGAACATGGTATATCTCTGCATTTATTTAGGTCTTCTTAGATTTCCTTCATCAGTGTTTTATGGTTTTACCACTCCTATCCTGCACATATTTTGTTAGATTTCTAAATATTTCATTTTTTGGTGCTCTTTTAAAATACATTGATTTTTAAATTTTGTGTTCCTGTTGTTCATTGCGAGTATATGGAAGTACAATTGATATTTTTATGTTGATTTTTTTACCTACAGAATTGCTAAACTCTTACTCGGTGTGTTTCTATAGGTTTGGGAGATATTTGAGGTGTGTTTTGTAAATCTTTTCTATTTTTTTTTTAGATCTCTGTAATGTTTTATATAGACCATCATGCCATCAGCAAATAGAGATGATTTTGTTTCTTCTTTTTCAAACAGTATGCTTTTTATTTATATTTCTTGTAATGGCTAAGACTTAAAGTATGATTTTGAATAGAAGTGATGAGACAAGGTATTCTCACCTTGTGTCTGATCTTAGAGGGAAAGAAATCAGTCCTTCACCCCTAAATATGATGTTAGCTTAAGTTTTCAAATGTCCTGATAAGTTTAAAATAAGTTGATGGAGATTTCTTCTGCTACTACTATGCTCAGAGTTTATTATGAATGGATATTAAATTTGATCAAATGCTTTTTCTGCATCTATTGAGATGATCATATATGAGTTTTCTTATAAGTTCATTAATATGATAAATTACATTGATTTTCTAACATTGAACCAGCGTAACATTCCCTGGGATAAACAATAGTTGGGCATGATGTATTATTCTTTTTATTTATTGTTGGATTTGATTTGGTAATATTTTGTTAACAATTTTTTCAGCTTTATTCATAAGGATTATCGGTCTATAGTTTCCTAGTAATGTTCTTCTCTGGTTTTGAGATTAAAGAAATGCTGTTGTTAGGTACCATGGAGTCTGTTCCAACTCATAGCAACCCTATGTACAACAGAACGAAACACCGCCTGCTCCTGTGCCATCTTCACAATCATTGGTATGTTTCAGCCCACTGTTGCAACCACTGTGTCAACCTATCTAGTCAAAGGTCTTGCTGTTTTTCGCTGACGCTCTACCTTACCAAGCATGATGCCTTTCTCCAGGGACTGGTCCTTCCTGATAACATATTCAAAGTACTTGACACAAAGTCTCGCCATCCTCCCTTCCAAGGAGCAATCTGTTTGTACTTCTTCCAAATCACACTTGTTCGTTCTTGTGGAAGTCCATGGTATATTCAATATTCTTAGCCAACACCATAATTCAAGCAATCAATTCTTTTTTAGTCTTCCTTATTCGTTGTCCAGCTTTCACATGCATACAAGAGAATTTAAAATACCACGGTTTAGGTTGGGCACACCTTAGTCCTCAAAGCAACATCTTTGCTTTTTAACACTTCAAGAGGTCTTTTGCAGCAGATTTGCCCAATGTGACATGTCATTTGATTTCTTGATCACTGCTTCCATGGGCGTTAATTGTGGATCCAAGTAAAATGAAATCTTTAACAACGTCAATCTTTTTTCCATTTATCATGATGTTGCTTATTGGTCCAGTTGTGAGGATTTTTGTTTTCTTTGTGTTGAGATGTAATCCATACTGAAGGCTATAGTCTTTGATCTTCAACAATAAGTGCTTCAAGTCCTCTTCACTTTCAGCAAGCAA
This sequence comes from Trichechus manatus latirostris, assembly GCF_000243295.1. Taxonomy (NCBI): domain Eukaryota; kingdom Metazoa; phylum Chordata; class Mammalia; order Sirenia; family Trichechidae; genus Trichechus; species Trichechus manatus. Next base: position 1,537,896 of record NW_004443956.1, read on the forward strand.
GGTTGTGTCATCTGCATATTGAGGGTTGTTAGTGAGTCTTCCTCCAATCCTGATGCTTAGTTCTTCTTCACATAATTCAGCTTCTCCAATTATTTGCTAAGCATATAGATTGAATAAGTATGGTGAAACGGTACAACTCTGATGCACACGGTTCCTCATTTTAAACCACACAATATCCCTTGTTCTGTTCAAACGACTGCCTCTTGATCTATGTACAGGTTCAGCATGAGCATAATTAAGTGTTCTGGAATTCCCATTCTTCTCAATGTTATCCCTAATTTGCTATGATCCACACAATTAAATGCCTTTGTATAGTCAATAAAACACAGGCAAACACTTTCTGGTATTCTCTACTTTCAGCCAAGATCCATCTGACATCAGCATTGAAATCTCTCCTTCCATGTCCTCTTCTGAATCCAGCCTGAATCTCTGGCAGTTCCCTGTCAATGTACTGCTGCAACCACTTTTGAATGATCTTCAGCAAAATTTTACTTGCATGTGATATTAATGATGTTGTTCAATAATTTCCTCATTCTGTTGAATCACCTTTCTTTGGAATGGGTACAAATATGGATCTCTTCCAGTTGGTTAGCCAGGTAGTTTTCTTCCAAATTTCTTGGCATAGACAAGTGAGTACCTCCAGTACTGCATCTGTTTGTTGAAATATCTCAATTGGTATTCCATCAATTCCTGGAGCCTTGCTTTTCACCAATGCCTTCAGTGCAGCTTGGACTTCTTCCTTCAATACCATTGGTTCTTGATCATAAGCTACCTCCTGAAATTGTTGGACGTCAAGCAATTCTTTTTGACACAGTGACTCTGTGTATTCCTTCCGTCTTCTTTTGATGCTCCTGCATTGTTAAATATTTTGCCCATAGAGTCCTTCAAAATTGCAACTTGAGGCTTGAATTTTTCTTCAGTTCTTTCAGCTCGAGAAATGTCAAACATGTTCTTTCCTTTTGGTTTTCTAACTCCAGATCATTGCACATTTCTTCATAATACTTTTCTTTGTCTTCTTGAGCCACCCTCTGAAATCTTCTGTTCAGCTCCTTTACTTCATCATTTTTTCCATTCAGTTTAGCTACTCTACATTCAAGGGTGAGTTTCAGAGTCTCTTCTGACATACCTTTGGATCTTTTCTTTCTTTCCTGTCTTTTTAATGTCTTTGTTTTCTTCATGTATTATGTTCTTGATGTCATCCCACAACTCATCTGGTCTTCAGAAACGCTAGTCTCATAAAATGAATTGGGAAGATTTTCCCTCTTTTATTTATTGGAAGAGATTGCATAGAACTGATATTATTTTTTCCTGAATAGTTTGTTAGAATTCACCATTAAGCCACCTGGATCTTGAGTTTCCTCTTCTGGAGGTTTTTAAGTAAGAATTTAATTTCTTTCATAGCTATAAGACTATTCACATAATCTATTTCTTCTTAATTGAGTTTTGGTAGTCAGTGTTTTTAAAAACTTTGTGCATTTTATCTAAGTAATCAAATTTATGGACATAGAGTTGATAATAGTATTTCCTTATTAATATTTTAATGTTTATGAGGTCTCTATCCTCTTCTTTCCTGACTTTGGTAATCTGTGCCTTCTTTCTTTCGTCCTTGATGAGTCTGACTAGATGCTTACCAAGTTTATTGATGTATACAAAGAAGTAGCATTTGGTTTCACTGATATTTCTCTACTGTTTTTCTGTTTTCAATTTGATTTTTGCTCTTTTCTTCCTTTTGATTGCTTTAGGTTTAGGTTTAGTTTTATTGTCTTTGTCTAGTTTCTTATGGTGGAAGCATATATTATTGGTTTTAGATCTTTAATCTTTTATTATTTAAGCTTTCAGTGATAGGAATTTCCCTCTAAGCACTCTTTTAAATATGTTTCAAAATTTTCTATATGTTCTTTAATTTTCATTCAGCTCAAAATGTTTTTTTGGTTTATCTTCAGAGTTTCTATGTTTGATGTTTAATTTCCACATAGTTGTGAATTCTTCAGATATATTTGTTATCAATTACCAATTTAATTCCATTATGATCCAAGAACATACTTGATATGATTTCTGTTCTTTTAAATTTGTTGCAGTTTATGTCCTAGAACATGATCTATCTTGGTGAATGTTTTATGTACACTTGACAAGAAAGCGTATTCTGTGATGCAGGGATGATAATAACACTGAAGATGATGTTGGTAACGACACAGTGGCTGCAACAATGGGCTCAAACATAGCTACGATTGTGAGGATGGATCAGAACTGGGCAGTGTTTTGCTCTGTGGTACATAGAGTCACTCTGGGTCAGAACTGACTTGATGGCACCTACCAACAATGCTGGTAGTAAGAGTTCAGCAAGAATAGTTGACAAATTGGTGAAGGCTGAGTATACAAGAGCAGGACAGTGTGAAACCCTTGTGGACTCAAAAACTGGCAGGTTCCATAACTTCTTGCAGGTTCTTTCTCCACAAACCCCTTCAGGCCCATGTACAATAGATTGGAAAGAGCCATCAGAAGTGTCCCAAGTGGAGTAGACTTGGGAGAGGGGAACTGCAGTCATGTGGAGGGGCAAGAGATATTTACAGTATTCTTCTGCCCTATCTTACTTAACTAAGAAACAAAAGCCTTAATCTTAGACTTAAGGGATGTTAATTGTAGGAAGGGCAACAAGCACTGCTTCCCTCAGGTCTTGCATGTTCTCCACCTTTTCCATAAGAGGCTTTAACACGTTAATCATAGGATTTACAATTCCCTATTTGATGTTCCAACACGTGTCATACCTGTATCTAGTTTTGATGATTGCTTTCTTTTGAGGAAATATTTTTTCTTTCCTTTTTGTATAATGTATAATTTTTTGTTGTTGTGGTTGAAAGCTGTACATCTTGTAAAGGACAATAGAAATGAAGGTAAATAGATTTTAAGTCTGTTACTGGGCCTGTCTTTCCTTTTGTTATGCCCTTAGTGAGTGGGTTTTAAGGAATTTGGATAAGAATTTGGCTAGGTTTGAAGATTCATATGATATTGCTGTGGCTTCCGTCAAAGCACCACAAACTTCTGATTTCTGTAAAGGTACTTCGTATCTTGGAGGGGGATGGTTTACTAGGATAATATCTGATTCTGAATTTTAGGCCTTTCCTCTGCCTGTGTCTCTGATAGGGTCCTTTTGCATGCTCTCGTGCCTCTCCTGCATCTTGCCCAGCAGTATTCTGCTGTTATTTGGAGCCTTGTTAGCTTGGCAGTAGATAGTGATGCAGCATACATTCTCTGTTGTTTGATTAAGCCTCAGTGTTAGGTATGCACAATATTCCTAGCGCTCATGGAGATAGCTTCTCAATTCTCCTGTCCTTCCCCAAACTGTGGTTGTGAAGCCACCATGTCATCCTGCTACTCTCACAAGAGTAGTTATTTATCCCACTATTCGCATCTGCATTCCTGCTACCTACTAACCAAAACACAACCAAACCCGTTGTCGTTGAGTCGATTCCGACTCACAGCTACCTACTAGCTCTAGGTTATTTGCATTTTGTTTAGTCTCCCTTTGTTTAAATTTACTTATTTGTTAAATGGAGTTTATAAAATCTACCTTGAGGGGTTAGAAAGATGCTTACATGAGATCATGCAATGGTTTGTTGCTCTCTGAAATGGTAGCTGTCATTATTATCTAGGAGATGGGTAGAACAACCACAAAAATAGGAGCTAAGACAAAACATCAAACATAATTGATGGCAGAAGCATTCAGTGGAGTAAAGTGAGAAAGTGTGACTGGGTTGAGTTCCTCCTTTTACTTAATGCCACTCATATCTGTTGTTTCACTTCCATTTAATTAATTGTCCTGCCTCCCAACCTTCTCATAAATGCTTTAAAATAGCTGTTGACTCTTTTGGTCTTATACAGATATTTTTTAAAAATGCACTACTCAAGGGTGATAATCTTTATTCTTTGGGCTAAACTGTTACTTAGTTTAAAGTTGACTTCAGGAGATAGATTCCATTAAGGTTTGAAGCTCAACTCAGGGCCATAGTCTTGGGGACTCCTCTAGCCTCAACAGGTACAGTAAGTCTAGATTCTTTAAGAACTGGAAGTTCTGTTCCACATTTTTCTCCCTTTTTTTTTTTTTTTTTTAATCAGGACTCATCTATTGTGTTCCTGATCAGGACATTCAGTAGTGGTAACCAGACCCCACCTAGTTCTTCTGGTCTCAAGGTAGAGGAAGCAGTGGTTCATGTAGACAATTAGTCCTGTAGTCAATTCCTTCTCTGATTCTTGGGTTTCCTTCTTTCTCTTTTGTTCCAGATGAACAAAGACCAATAGTTGTCTCTTAGATGGCTGCTCATATGCTTTAAAGACCCCAGACACTACTCACCATACTGGGAGGTGAAACATAAAGTTTAAGAACAATATTATGCCAATTGACTGGATTGTTCCATGAGACCATGGCTTAAGCCCCCAAACCAAGAGAACTAATCCCATGAGGTGATTGGGTATGTCTAATTAGCATCAGCATCTGTAGACCCTCCTTTTTTTGGTTGTAACACATACTTATTTGATATGAAAATTTGTGATATATTTGAATGTTAATTTGGAAAAGTTTGAATAATGAGAACATTCAAATGAAGATGATGTTGGGGGACATATAGCTCAACTGGCATAATATATTCTGTAAAGAAAATGTCCTACATCTAACTGTGGTGAGGAGTGCCTGGGGTCTTTAAAGCCTGCGAGCAGCCATCTAATATACATTTACTGGTCCCATCCCAGATGGAGCAAAGGAAAATGAAGAAGACCAAAAACACAAGGGAAAGATCAGTGCAAAGGACGGATAGACCGCAAGTACCAAAACCTCCACCACACTGAGCCCAGAACAACTAGATGGTGCCCGGTTAACACCACCGACTACTCTGGCAGGGCTCACAATAGAGAGTCCTGGACAGAACTGGAGAGAAATGTAGAACAAAATTCTAACTCACAAAAAAAGACCAGACTTACTGGTCTGACAGAGACTGGAGAAACGCCAGGAATATGGCCCCAGGACATCCTTTTAACTCAATACTGAAGTCACTCCTGAGGTTCACCTTTCAGCCAAAGATTAGCAGGTCTAGAGGCCAAACAATAACACACATGAGGGAAGTGCTTCGTAGTTCAATCATGTATAGGAGACTAATGGGCACACCAGCCCAGAAGCAAAGATGAGAAGGCAGGAAGGGACAAGAAAACTGGACAAATGGAAACAGGGAGCCTGGGGTGGAGAAGGGGACAGTGTTGACACATCGTGGGGTTGGCAGCCAATGTCACAAAACAATTTGTGTATTAACTGCTTTATAAGAAACTAATTTGCTCTGTGAACTTTCACCTAAATCACAATTGGAAAAAAAAAAAAAAAAAAGAACTGTTGTAAAGCTTTTGCTGGTGTTCTTGTTTCTGGTGGAAATAAAATATATAAATATTCTCTTTGCTTTCCAGATGACAAATAATGGTACTTATTTCTCTAGGATCCTCACATTATATATGAAAGAAACAGATAATGTAATAAGAACAAAAATAGAAAGGAAGTAGAGAAATCAGTAAAACATTAGAAGACAACCACAATAAGTCTGTTACTGTAATACAATTAAACTAGGTAAGTTATAAGCTATCAGCATACGTGAAGATATATCCTTTAGTTTTATTATATAATTTACTTGAGCCATTGTTTAAAAGTGAAAGCCCCAAAACAAGGAAGATATCTTGTTCAAGTGATCTCTATTTGTAATAGGAAAAAATTTAGAATTTAGAGTCAGAGAAATCTGAGGATTGAAATTACAACTGGCTTGTATCACTGTAGATATGTTACTTCAACACTTTCAACAAGAAGTGGGTCTGAGAAAAGCATGGGCTTTCTGGGTTCATATCTTAGTTCTACCATTTATTAGCTAAGTTGCCTTGGACACGTAAGTTAACCTTTCTGAGTGGCAGTTCCATAACACAGTGTAAATAACGGCACTAAACTTGTCAGTGTGATATTAACAGCTATAACAAATAAACCTCAGCATTTCAATATCTTAATACAATAGAAGTTTATTTCTCTCTCATGTAACAATCCAGGCAGGCGCTCATGGTGGGCAGACAGCTTTCCTCCATGTGGTCACTATACATCCAGACTCCTTTGACCTGTTGTCTCCACTAATACCCAGGATTTTAGTAACCAGTCAGGGCGGGGTGGGGGGGTGGGGCGAAGAAAGTATGAAGAATGCACACTCAAGGTGGCCAAGAAGGGGCACTTGCCATTTATACTCATATTTTGTTTGTAACAAGTTGTCGCATGGTAGACGCAAGGGAGTGTGGGAAAGATACTCACTTCCCCTCCACACCTCTCTACTATGGAACTGGGCACCTGAATAGTGGCAGACAAGTAGCCATTTTTCAATCCCTACCTTTAATGGCTGAGGAGCAGTTCAGAGATCATAATCGTAGGCACCTAGCCCAGCATATACTACACTGTGAGCAATTCATAAATGGCAACTGTGAATTAGGGAGGCCAGCTCCCTCGCTGGTTGTCTAAGACTTTCCTGGTTTTAGCACTGAAGAACTTGTGTCCCAGGAACCCCCAGTGTTCTAGGCAAAATGACTGTTTGTCTCGGACTCTCCTGCTTCTAAAACTGAAATTCCTGCATCATGGATGTGAACCCCATCAGTTCTGGGCAAACTAGGACAATTAATCATCCTACTACTCTTAGTAGAATTATTATTAGCAAATTCTTGAATAAATGTGGGCGCTTTTTATTTAAGCGTGCTGGGGCGTGTGTGAAGTAATAACTGCCTTCTCAATAAAAATAAAATATCGTATAGAAAAATCACCGTACAAAATTTCCAAACATTCTGCAAATGACTTGCTGCAGGTGATCCAAGGAGACATTGAAATGTGTGTGAGAGTGATAGCTATCTTCAAAGGCAGAAAGGCAGGCTTGTGCAACTGTTTAGACATAGTTTGAGTGGTTCCAGAAGGCTCAACTGAGACCCAAGGGTGGAAGATATGAGCAGCAGATGACAGCTCAATATAAAAATTAAAGCAAATAAAATCGAACTGTTCCATCAGAAAATGAGTTAATGTAGCGATCCCCAAGGTGGATTTGAAGAATCAAACACATACTGTATCCACACCCCAAAAGGCCTACATTGTTATTTAACATGCCTTGCTTGGAAAGTCTTTCTGACCCCTGTGCGTAGTGGGAGTTGGCATTTTTTTAACTGATCCTGGTTCTCAGGCATAACAGATGTTGTGGAGACATTTTAGCAATAAATACAGAATAGGCAGAACACATTTTTCTTTTACTTCTCTGATCTCTGCAAACTTTACATTTTCATCTCAATTCCCTGTTATCACATATTTTTTCTGTTTCTAATGTCAAACAATGTTGCCCTTGGGAGCAGAGCCAAGCCCAGAACTCCAGGCTGTTTAAACCAATCAATAGTCAATTTCTCCATCTTTGCTCTGCTTACTAGGAGTTAGAGGAGCAATAGAATTACAGTGAAATCTGTGAGAGCCGGAAGTAGACAGAACTGCCCTTTTCCAGGTCTCACAAGTTTTCCACCTCTGACAGCGTGCAGTCTTACCATTTCTCTATTGCTTGTTTTAGTGGAAAGCATTTGAGTTTTCGTTCTCTAACAGGTTTCCACCTTACACAGTTTTCGGCTTTCACAGGTTTTACTATATATGCTTGGAATGAAAAGGGAATACTGGCCAGAAACTTTAGAAATAGTGATTTTCCAGTTCTGCCAAAACTATAAGCTAGACAACCAAAAAGAAGCTGGTTGGAATATCATCTCACCAGCACAGCCTTCTGAGCGTACATTCCTGAAGACTTTCTTTCCTGGATGCCAACATACAACATGAGACTCTGAAAATCAAGCTCTCTGCAGCAGGAACCCTGTCTTTCCTTGAGAAGATTGATATGTTGATTAGTGAAAACTAACTGGTGCTGTAAATGGTTAATGCGCTCAGCTGCTACACGAAAGATTGGAAGTTTGAGTCCTAGGAAGAAAAACCTGGTGATCTATTTTCAAAAAATCAACCATTGAAAACCTCATGGAACATAGTTCTACTCTGATCCACATGGGGTCGCCAAGAATCCGACTCTAAGGCATCTGGTTTTTATCTTTTTGTTTAAGTGACCAGGGGTTGGCATGGTTATTTTTGCTTTAGGCAAATCCAAAAAGGAAGAGATGACAACAAAATCTGGAAAGGAGGAAAGCAATCAAATAGTTAAAACAAACCCATTAGGGATCCTGCACGAGTGGTACATGGAGGCCTGTGCTTTTGAAATGGGACCTCCTTTCAGTGGTCAGCAAGGGATACAGCTAGCTCCCTTGTGAAGCAGTGAATTTCCATCATTTATTTAACATAATATGTGATGCATGTACCATGTGGCAGGCTTCGCTTTCTATACTAGCCATGCTCAAGCAGAAACCATGAGGAATTATCTGTCAGAAGACAGTTTTAGGAGCTTCTTTCATTGGAAATACACCCTCCAAATCCAAGATCTAATAGTTCTCTATGTAATTATGATTTTTCCCTTTCTACTGCTCTCCCACAGAACTAAATGTTATACCACCGACACATAAAATGCCTTTCCATAGTTCCCGAGAAGTTAGTAGTCAATATATGCTTTTGATAAGTGAATAAATTATATAACATCAAGGAGAAAAAGATTAAGAATTTGATCCAAATAGTTTAAAATTTGGTAAACGTGCAGATCCCTTTTTAAAAAAAAAAATCACTGAGCTATTCAATTTTATTTGGCTGTCAAAATCTCAATTCATCTTACTCAGGATGCCAGTTTTCACTTCCTAATTATCACCTCATCTTCTCCGCTTCCCTGCACAGTATTATTCTTGTACTCTGTTCAGGAAAGATATTGGTGAAAATCTGAAAAGACAGCCCTGTGCTAAATATTTTTTAGAGCAAAAATGACCAAGTCCATTTCTGCTAACAAGCTACCTGTAGTTTTATTGGGGAAATAAGATAAACTCTGCAACAGAATGTGAAAGTTCTTGCACTTCCTATTGCATTTTAAACTCTCTGAGTCTCAGAATTTTTCAACATAGAATGTGGTTGATTTTATGGCCTAATTTGTATATAGCTTTATATGAAATCTGCTGTTGGCATGTTTTCTCCTTATCAGACACTGAGCTTCAGGCCAGTTTAGAGTCATGACTTATTCATGTATAGACTTTACATCCTAGCTTAGACCTGGACCATAATGAAACCTGGACCTGAATTGAGAGTCAATCAAGAGACATGAGTGTTGATTATCATAAATGAACTAAATCCAATTCACAAAAGTAAAAATGGAATTTATTAGTGCTGGAATGAAAAGTCTAGAGAAGATCTAGGCCTTAATCAATACCTGTGGTCCCTAAGGTAGAATATGCTAATTGGCCAGGCATGGTTTATGCCCTCATCCCTAGGGATTAAAATTTTCAGGTACAGCAGACTTAACCGCATCTAAGCTGGTCAGGGAAATCCCTGGGTGGTGCAAAGGGTTAACTCACTACGTTGCTAACCAAAAGGTTGACGGTTCAGGTCTAACCACATGTGCCTTGGAAGAAAAGCCTAGTGACCTGCTTTGGAAAAATTAACCATTGAAAACCCTATGCAGCACAGTCCTACTCTAACACACATGGGGTCACCGTGAGTCTGAATCTATTCCATAGCAACTGGTTTAAACTGATCAAAACTTGGACTAAGTGTGGCAGAGAAATATTTCCCTAAAAGTAAATAGGAAAAAAATAACGGATTCTGGGCAGATATTCACTAACCTCCCTACCCCTACCCTATTACAGGAACACACACACACACACACACACAACTTATATGCTATTATAATCATGTCTGTATTTTTTAGAGTAACTATATTTCAGAGACTGTTCTCAAAAGTAACACCATACAACACTTTTGGGCTATTACAGGTCCACAGAGTTTGGCTTTTAAAGAGTCATTAGCATCACGATGGTAAGGGTACTTGTCAGAAGATATTTAGTCTATACAAATGTAATAAAATATAACAAGATGAATTTAAAAATATGAAAGCAATGCTGGCTAACTTCCTGCGTAATTATGTGTCTCCTTGTGAATTTTGTATTCTTTTAAATTCTTCCTCTTGAAGGTCTTTATGCTCCAAGTATTAACACAGGTTTCATGCAATTCCTTTTTAGCCCAAGAGTCTGTGTATTTTCTCTTTTCAAATATGAACCCTTTAAAAAGGCTGGGTTTCTGCTACATTATAAATTCTACTAAATTATAACTTTAAAACAAAGCAGGTTTTACCAAATCCAAATAGGATTACAACTTATAAAATCGTTAGAAAACTATGTCTGAAAACATGATGATTAAGGAAATGCAATGAAGATAAGGAGTATAAAATAATAATTCACACTTCAAAAATTAATATATGGGTTAAAGTGTTTTACAACTCTATCTGGCGTTCCCCTACTCATTACCTTTTCGCATATGATTAAAACGAACCATGTTTAACATTATATTATTCAAATAATAATTATTTTTTAAACCCCAAATTAGTTTGAACCATATGCAGTCACAATTGTTGTAGGCCAAAGGCTGCCACATATCAGACATTTCACGTGCTTAAAACTATAGCTTGGCCAGACAATCACCGTATATTTTAGCCTCATTTTTAGTGATTTGGAGATATTCAGAGGATGATTCTGCAAATCAAATTCACTGCTCATTTCAAAGATATTTTGCTACAACATAGACATTACTGTTAGAAAACCTGAGGGTAGTTTCTGCTATCTCTTTTCTTGATTTGCTTACTGTCAGTAACCAGTACTATTAGGATATCTGATGATTTATTTTTTCTGTAGAATATTCTATCAGGGTATAGATAAGGAGCTGATAACAAATTATGCCTCGTCTGTTTTACTTCATTTTCATTTCACCTCTAAATTGGCCCCTTTGTACTGGGATGACTAAGACAAACTCTCTGTTGATGATTACAAGAGATATTCAGAGATATTCTTCTTCCATTTCTCTTTTTTACTCCTTTATTCTTCATTGTTCCTTACAACAAAAACCAAGAATGTATGAGAACACAGTACTCTGTATTTTTTTTTTATTGTGCTTTAGATGCGGGTTTACGGAGCAAATTAGTTTCTCATTAAACAATTAATACACATTTTGTTTTGTGACATTGGTTGCCAAGCCCGCAACATGTCAACACTCTCTCCTTCTCAACCTTGGTTTCCCTATTTCCATTCTTCTAGCTTTCCAGTCCCCTCCTGCCTTCTCATCCTTGCCCCTGGGCTGGTGTGCACATTTAGTCTCATATATGGGGCTGAGCTACATTTATTATTGTTTGTTTTATGGGCCCGTCTGATCTTTGGCTGAAGGGTGAACCTCAGGAGTAACTTCAATACTGAACTAAAAGTGTGTCCAGGGGCCATACTCTCAAGGTTTCTCCAGTCTCTGTCAGAGCAGTAAGTCTGGTCTTTTTTTGTGAGTTAGAATTTTGTTCTACATTTTTCTCGAGCTCTGTCTGGGACCCTCTACTGTGATCCCTATCAGAGCAGTCCATGGTGGTAGCCAGGCAACATCTAGTTGGAGAACACAGTACTTCAAATACTTTCGAGTGTGGTATTACCAGAATGACATCACGATATAATGTCTATACATCTAGAGAACAGGAATGGCCTTATTTTTCATCTTAGTATACAGTACAAATTGAATTACATGTTAAATTGAATTACATACATTAAAGCAAACTCTAAGATAACATCAAAATATTGTGTTTTAAAACATAGTAAATTCAGTCACAGATGGGAATTTTTGAACAACTATTTTTCTGCTAGCAGAAATATTTTATAGGAATATGACTGTATTTACCCACAAATTAAAAAAAATCATAAAACATATCTTACTAAAATTAGTTTGTAGTGTATCATCTTTCAAATATATTCAGTAAGGCTTTGAATATTCTTGGTTTAAAATATAGGTGAAAAAAGAGATGCCTTTGGTTTTGAGCTGCTAGTATTATATTTTGTTTTTATTTCTAACAAAGTTAGGCATGCATATGGTTAAAAACTTCCAACATTGCAGAAGGGTTTATAAGGAAAACAAATAGTCTCCTGCCATTGCTTTCCCCACCTATGACCTTCTTCACTTAGAATCAAATAAAAAACTTTTTGAACATTTTGGTTTTAGTTTTTTCCCATGGTTACCTGCAAAAGTCTACAGAGTATGCTTATATAATTACAAATTGCTGCCAAGTCAACTCCAACTCATGGTAACTTCATGTCGCACAGTAGAACTGTTCTCTGTAGAGTTTTCAAGGCTGTGAACATCTGGAAGCAGATCTCAGGACTTTCTTCCCTGGCACACCTGGGTAGGTTCAAACCGCCAATCTTTCAGTTAGTAGTTGAGTGCTTAGCTGTTTTTGCCACTCAGGGACTCGTACATATATACACAGGTATCATTTATTCCCTTTCTGCTATCATAGCTGAAAATTTAGCTCACTATTCCCCGATCATCTCCATCTTTTCTCCCAGTATATTTGCATCGCCATTTTAGTTCCCTCCTGGAACTTTAAACAGCATACTTAAAACTCCATTTTCTTCCCATCTACCTAAATAGAATACACTTTGTCCCCATTATTTTGTAAGATAAGGACATAAGCACTCTTGTCCTACTCCCCAACTTTGCTCCTCACCATCTTTTAATTTAGTTTTTTTAATCTGTGTCTTTAGTTTTACATCATCTCAATTTAATCTTCTATAGTTTTTTCTGTAACTGTATTTATGTGTTCTGTGTTTGGCCTTAACTATTGATTCCAGAAGACAAAAATCATTAAAACTGTTTTTATCACAATGATTAGGAAAATAATATACATAGCAGTGTCCGTTGGGAGGTTAGAACCACATTTCCCTCTCTGTTGCTATAATAGACTAAACTTCAACTTTATTCAGCATTTTTACACTATCTGTTACTAGTTATCCACTCAAGTTTTTCCAAGCTGTCTAACATGCTACCAATTATTTTGATTCTCCGTTTTCGTGGAGACCTCTGTCTTGGATGCCTTTTTGTTCCTGCTCTAAGCTTGACTCTTTCCGCAATGATAGAACTTTCTTTATGAAAGTTTCCCTTGCTGCTTCCTGGTTTTCTGGATTCCACATTTTCCTGTTTCTCTAGTTAATTATTTATCTTGCTGCAGCACATATCCAAAGAAAGAGTTTGTGAACAATTTATTTTCTGAGTCTTTGTATGCCTGAAATTGTCTTTTGTTGTTGTTCATATTTGATGACAGTTTGGCTAGGTTTAGAATTCAAGTTTGAAAATTATATTCTAAAAGTATTTTGAAGGTGTGGATATGTGGACTTCTGACATGCAATGCTGCTAGTGAAAGTCTTGTGCTAGTTTGATACTTGTTCTTTTGATTGTGATCTCTTTTTTATTTCTGGAAGCATTTAATTCACTCTCTCTCTCCCTTTCTCTCTCTCTTGCTTCTCAAAGTTCATAATTATATGTTGAAATAATTGTCTTTATATAGCATGATAGGCATGTGGCAGGCCATTTCAATTTGAAATCTGTTCTTATTCAACTTTTTCTTATTCAGCTTTTTCTTATTCTTCTTTATGTCTTTACCTTGTACTTATTCTGCTCTCCCTCCAGAGCTATACACATAATCATATATAGTATTTTATTTCCTAGTTCAATATTTTTATTTGTCCTTTTGTTCTCCTTCTTAGGTAATTACCTTAATTTCATATTTCAATCCATATTAGATTTTTTGGAATCATATTTTTAAATGTTCCACAGCTATTTTTTGGTTTGATTGTTAATTCTATTTCATTCTGTTTGATCTTGTTTGGGGAATAAAATCTATCTTAATAATTAGAAATGATTCTGGTTTTTTTCCATTTTATATTTACTTTATTCCTTGAATCATCTCTGTTTTACACTTAGTTAGGTTTACTATTTTATTTCTTTAATCTTTTGGTGGTGTAGTTGTTGCTGTTTACTCATTTGCTTTTGTTTATTCATATTTAAGAACAAAGCAAAAGAAAGACAGACTGAAAATAATAAACTTGTGGATAATAAATAACCACAGAAGCAACAGAAAAACCTTATCGGAAAGTTGTATTACCTAGTAATTGCGAACATAAGATCTAGAGTCAGAATATTAGGGTTCAAAAAGGGGCTCCAACAGTTAACAGCTGTGTGATTTTGGGCAATTTTTTTACCCTCTCTGAGCTCCAGTTTCCTAATCTGCAAAATACAGGTAGTAATGATAATACTTACTTACAAGATTATTGTGAGCATTAGCTAATATAAGATACATAAGTAATACCAGTGACATAAGATTTGCAACTGATATAACATAGTGTCAGTTAAATTTTGTAGCAGCCTGGGGTCTTAAAAGCTTGTGAGAGGCCATCTAAGATACTCCATGGGCTGCACCCAGTCTAGAGCAAGGGAGAATGAAGAAAACCAAGGACACAGGGTAAGATTAGTCCAAAGTACTAATGGACTACAACTACCACAGCCTCCACCAGACTGAGGCCAGAACAACTAGATGGTGCCTGGCTACCACCACCTACTGCTCTGACAGGGATCAC
>NW_004443956.1:1552615-1563697 GCF_000243295.1 Trichechus manatus latirostris
GGGGAACTCAAGGTTGAGAAGGAGAGAGTGTTGACATGTCGTGGGGTTGGCAAACAATGTCACAAAACAATATGTTTATTAATTGTTTAATGAGAAACTAATTTGTTCTGTAAACCTTCATCTAAAGTACAATATTAAAAAAAAGAAGTTAAAAAAATGTGTAGCAGCTTGGATAAAATATGCAAATTAGAAATCTATTTGGATATCTTCCAAGCGTCATCCTGTGTCTAGCACACAGTATGAGCTTAAAGCATATGAATTAAATAACTAAAGGAAAACCAGGTCACAGATTTAACCTGTCACTGTGGGAAAATATTCTGAATAAAAGTCCACAGACTTCTATTGAATTAAAACAATTAATTATTGCAATAAAAAGTGACATTGATTTTCATAGGTAAAAAATTTCTAATCAAGTACCTGTATCCAAGACCACCACTAGCTGCCATCAAGTCATCTCCAACTCATGGCAACCCCAACTAACGATGATCACATATTTGTCAGAGTAGAACTGTGGTCCATAGGGTTGTCAGTGGCAGAGTTTTTGGAAGCAGATCACCAGGCCTTCCTTCTGAGGCATCTCTGGGAGAACCTGAACTGCCAACAATTCAGTTAACAGCTGAGTGCATTAGCTGTTTGAACCACCTAGAAATTACAATTACCTTCATATGAAATGTTAAGTAAGAAGAAATAAGCATTATGGACTGTCTTAGGCTGGGTTCTCTAGATGAACAAAACCAGTGAAGTGTATATGTAAATATACACAAAGCCTATTGCTATCAAAATGGCTCATGCAGTTGTGGAGGCTGGCAAGTCCCAAATCTGTGGGTCAGACATCAGGCTCGAGGCATCTCCTGACTCATGTGTTTGCAGAGGCTGACAAACTCAAAATCAGTAGGACAGGCAGAAGGTTGCTGGCTCATAGGATTGCAGGAGCTGGAGAATCCCAAAATCTGCAGGTCAGATGACAGGCTGCTGGCTCACATCCCAAGAACTGGAGGTCAGAGGATGATGAGTCAGATGCAAGATCTAGAGAGGGCGAGCTTTGCCAGAACATTTGTACATATATTAAATGCAGGCCACAACCCACCAAAACTCCCCTTTCAGTTGATTGGCTGCTCACATCAGATCACAAAACGGACGATGATTAAATACCACTGAGAATCTGGGCCTAGCCAAGTTGACATATAACCATAACCATCACAGTTCACCCTTGTTTGGCACTTATACACATCTCCTTAAGCCATACATAATCTCTAAACAAAGACAATTATAAAGTCATACTTGTGCCTAACACGACACAACTAACATGTGTACAACCAAAAACACACTAGCCCCACTTATATCTTATATTTGATAATAAGTAATGGAATTTAAGGGAGGGAAGAAAACAAAAATATTTGCTATACATACATGCATAACAAAACAAGGAAGAAATACTCAAAGCAATTACAGTCCTTGTTTCTGCAACTGGTCACATAATCGTAGCTGGTATTTAGAACTACCTTCATCCATCACCCATTCTGTATTCCCTTTGCCCTCAGCAAACATGGTTCTTCGCCTGGCAGGGTGACCCAAATATTCATTACCTTCATTTCTGAAGGGTCTGGGCCATTAGAAGTCATGTTGGAATAGGGTTACTATAGTTTTCCATTCACTTTATTCACAGGGCATGGTAGTACTAAGAGCTATCCCAAGGGATCTCCTGTATTCCAGACATACTCTTCTTTACCTCCATTATGTAATATCAGTCCTATTTCCCCTTGGTAATCAGGATCAATCACACCAGCCAATACGGTAACTCCCTTCTTTGCCTGCTGGTCCAGAGGTATGAGGATCCCAAAGTGGCCTGCTGGCATTCGTAACTTCCAGTTCAATGGAATCAGTGTTATGTCTCCTGGTGGGAGCATCCTTCCCTTTGGATCTAAGACCTCTAGATTCACAGAGCTTAGGGTTTCGGGGACAGGAGGCAAAATTTTATGAGTGAGTCACTAGGGATAATAGTGAGTAGTGCCACTCCCATTTCCACCCCTTGATTCCTGGACCCATGAATCCTGCCTATGGGAGAAACAGTACCATACTTTGGACACTGGTTTAGAGCATATATAGCCTCCTGGAGAACACTGCTCCAACCCTGAAAGGTATTGTTACCTAGCTGGCACTGTAATTGTGTCTTTAGAAGGCCACTCCATCGATCTATCAAGTCAGCTGCTTCAGGATGATGGGGAATATGGTAAGAGCAGTGAATTCCAAGACCATGGGTCCATATCAATAAACTTAGACTGATCCAACTTTATGTTTCTTGCACCATTATCCCACACCCTTTATAGCCATTCCCACACATATGCCCCAGGTTTCTGTTTGTACATATTAGAAAAGTCAAGCAGTTCTTTTGGAGTGTAGCGTACCAACTCATGGATCACACTTGATACTTCACTTCTTGGGGCTTGCTGGGACTTACATCTATTTATAGGTCTAGAAGCAAAAATGGGCAGTGGGTCCTAGGGATATTCAGAAATGTCTTATAAGGCATCTGCCTCAGGCACTGCCCCAGGTGATATATCAGACAAAGATTCTTCAGGCACACCTGGGTGCAGGCACACCTGGGTTAATGTCATCAGATGGGAATAGAATGGATAATGGTATTACTGATGAAGGTGGTTTAGCAAACAAAGATGGAGTAATCTCTTCAGATGGGAGTAAGAGGGCTGGTTCTTTTGGCAGGAGTAATTCAACAGAATTTAGGAGCTCAGTGTCCCCTGCTTCCTGATTATCTGCCCACATGTCCCTATCCCAAGTTTCAAGGCCCCATTTTTTCCCAGTTAAAGCCCTCACTTTACTTCAGACACCATTCGAGGTTGGGAATTCAATTGGCATTGTAATGCAGCCACACTTATGACAAGACTGCATTTGGTTTTTGACAACATTAGCTCTGTTACTACAAGAAATAAAGTTTTCCTTCAGGGCACAAGTGGCAAAGAGCTCAGCTGCTAACCAAAAGGTCAGCAGTTCAAATCCACCAGCCACTCCTTGGAAACCCTATGGGGCAGCTCTACTTTGTCCTATGGAGTAGCTATGAGTCAAAATCGACTGGACAGCAATGGGTTCGGATTGTGGTTTATACAGTACTTGAGCTGTGACTTCGAAGATCTGAGTTAATCCCCTTCTTTCACCACTTTCTTTAGTGAAAGTATGACCAACCAACCAGCTTCCTTATACTTCTTATTCTGACAAAATTGTTGACAAGTATCAAATATGCAATCACTCAGAGCCTTGTCCCTCACAAATATTCAATCCATTGGTGGTGATATTCTGCATATTTCTATTGCCCCTTCATGTGATGGATTAGCAGTGCCCTCTTTACTACTGGAGACAGAGTCAACAGTGCCCTTAAGACTAGTCAGACTTGAGAACCAATTCACAAAACTCATCCTTATGATTTTGTTACCCTAGAACCACTCTCGGTACCAAATGTCTTAGGCTGAATTATCTAGAGGAGCAAAATAAGTGAAGCACGTATATAAATATATATAGAGAGATTATTTCAAGGAAATGGCTCACGCAGTTTTGGAGGCTGGCAAATCCCAAATCTGTGGGTCAGGCATCAGGCTGGAGGCTTCTCCTGACTCATATAATATCTGTCAAACCACTGAGGATAATGTCTTAGCCAAGTAGACACATAACCTTAAAATCATGATACTCCTATTTTTTTTTTTTTTAAGTAGAGCTTAACATCACATCTTTTAATTACATTAGGAAACTCCTTATCATCTCTTTTATTTCATTGTTTTGGTAGCAGTTTTTCTATGAGACTCGTTCATCATTAGGTGCTATCGAATCGATTTCAACTCATAGCAACCCTATGTATGACAGAACGAAACACTGCCTGGTCCTGCCTTATCTTCACAATCATGTCTATATTTGAGCTCATTGTTGCAGCCACTGTGTCAATCCATCTCATTGGGGATCTTCCTCTTTTTCACTGACCCTCTACTTTACCAAGTGTGATGTCCTTCTCCAGGGACTGGTCCCTCCTAATAACACGTCCAAAGTACATGAGATGAAGTCTCACCATCCTCACTTCTAAGAAAAATGCCGCCTGTACTTCTTCCAAGACAGACCTGTTTGTTCTTCTGGCAGTCCATAGTATGTTCAATATTCCTTCCCAACACCATAATTCAAATGCATCAATTCTTCTTCAGTCTTCCTTAATCCCTGTCCAGGTTTCACATGCCTATGAGGCAATTCAAAATAGCATGGCTTGAGTCAGGCACACCTTAGTCCTCAAGGTGGTATCTTTGCTTTTTAATACTTTAAGAAGATCTTCTGCAGCAGATTTGCGCAATGCAATACATCTTTTGATTTCTTGACTGCTGCTTTCACGGGTGTTGATTGTGGATCCTAGTAAAATGAAATCCTTGACAACTTCACTACATTTTCAAAACACATGGAGATGTTATACTTTACAAAAATACAAGTCAAAAATAAATCAAGGTTAAAACTACTCAGTGGAAGGATATAGAAAAAAAATGCTTGGAAAGCTAAGGGAAAACTGGGTGCTTCATTTCTTACACAATCACAAATGCCCCTTAATGCTCATGGAGAAGCACGGTGGGGTGGAAGAGAAGCCAGAAGCCCGTGCCCAGAACCCTGGACCTGAGTTCTCCTCTCCCAGCCCTGCTCCAAGTACCTGCTTGACACTCACAACTCTGAGCTTTGTCTCCTACTTTATAAATTACATCCAAGTGCCCCAGTAATTTGTAGATTCTAGAATGATATATCCATAAATTAAGTTGTATTTTGTAGCATCTTGGATAAAATATGCAGATTAAAATCTATTTTCATATCTTAAAAGTCTCATGTGGTGTGATTCTAAGTGAGATTTCTTAATATAACCTCATATATATATACATATATACATGTATATATCTCCAGTACTGTCTTCTTCATCAACTTCTCAAGTTGAAGTTTAAAAACCCACCTTCGAAAGGGGTGATAAATGCCTTCCTACATGTGCCTCTAGGAAAGACTGCAAAATTGCTTTTGTAGTTTTTCTAGTTAGTTTAGAAATGACTTTATTAATGATACATACCTACAATAAGTTTAAAGGTATCCCTATATCATCTTCACAAGAAAGTACCTTCCAGAATTCTGTTAATTCAGTCTTACTGGAGTTAAATCTGCTTTAAGGAATATTAACTATGATGATATTCAAGTTAATCAAGAATAACTAAACAGATTTATCTTGCTGTCAGTCTCAGCTCAGTTAATACATTGAACATTGTAAATGTAAGGAGTTTTAAGAGAGTAAATCATGTTAACTGGAAAAATAGTTTTAGATGTCAAACATCTTAAAGTCCTGTGAATATTTACATATGAATAGGAAATTTTCAATTTGACATGAAAGTTTTGAAAAAGGCAATAGTTTCAGACTATTGACAATTAAAAAATTTTGACAACTAGATGGAGTTTTGGAGATTAGTCTGGGGCCAATTAGCTCAATGGGTTAGAGCTGCTTCCCATTACAGGACCTTAGCTTTGCTGTTTGTTATTGTTGTTTTAGAAAGCCACCTGTTCTGTTTCTAGTGACGGCTTCTTTCTGTCCTCAGTTTGAAAATCACATTCTCAAGAAGACGTCCTTGACCACTCTGCGATTCTCTATCACATTACTCCTTTTATTTCCTTCAAACTTTTACAGCAATAAGCAATTTTGTTATTTAACTCTTTATTATTTGTCTCCTACAAGAGAGTTTAAGTTCCACGAATTAGGGAATTTTATGTGTATTATTCTCCGGTCTATCCCCAGCATTTAGAATAATGTCTAGCATGTGGTATGAGCTTAAAGCATATTAGTTAAATAACTAAAGGAAGACCAGGTCAAAAATTTAACCTCTTTGGGTACTCATTTCCTACTCGCCTATGACCTAAAGGAACCTAGACAATTCTGTGATGTAAAATGAACTAAGACTTTTTTTATATATAACATATGTTATCATAGAGATTGTAGTTGAATCTCAGAATCTCAGTAGCTTAACACATAGAAATTTATTTCTTGCTCTTACCAAGTCTGTAATGGATGCCTGACTGGTGGGTAACTCTAGGACAAGCAGGGTTTTAAGGACTTAAGCTTCTTCCATCTTGTGACTTTCCCATCTTTAATACTTGGCATACAAAGTCACCCCTTGGAAAGGAAAGAGCAAGAATGGAACAGGAGTGCTGCACAGCACAGCTAGCAATAGTCCACAGGCCAGAACTCGGTCACACAGTCAGCCATAACTTCAAGGGAGGCTGGGAAATGCAGTCTAGTTGCATGCCCAGGAGAAAAAGGGAACGGATTCATTGAACACAGAACCAACTTTTGCAACAGGAATTAAATAAATACATATCTGGTGCCATAGTGGTTAAGAGCTTGGCTGCTAACCAAAACGTCTGCAGTTCGACTCCACCAGCCACTCCTTAGAAACCCTGTGGGGGCAGTTCTACTGTGTCCTATAGGATGGCTATGAGTCAGAATCAACTCAACAACAATGGGTTGTTTTTGTTTTTTTAATCATCATTATCAAAAAACTTGGCTTTTACTTATGTCTAACACAGTTCCTGAAACATAATTAGTCTGTAACAAATATTGATTAAATTACTTTGAGATAAATACACTACTTTTACATTTTAAGGACAGCTTATCAACTCATAATTGTATGACAAAAAGCAACATTTCAGCTTATCTGTGCCATATAGTATCAATAATTATAAATCTAATACTTCATTGTATTTTTTTTAGAATAAGGAAAATATAAACTTAGATGAAAGTCTCTGGTATTGATAATTCATCAACTCCACACATAGAGTTATTTGATTGAGCGTTGTTTGTTAACAAATATTTGACAAAACCAAACATTGCATAAGTGCCGTACTTTTCCATGATTGCTTAGATTTTGTAATTTAGCAGTTTTGTCAGCATTATTATTAATCATATTTGATAGATGAGGAAGTTCAATGACTATCAAAATCACATGATAAGAAAATGATCTTTATAGATTTCTAAATTCTCATCATCTACTAGCTTTCATTGGTCCACTATGTTAATTTTCAAAAAATTGGTTTTATAATGGTAAGTCATCAATTTGGTTAAACTAAAATATATAGAAATCCTGGTGTCAGCTAACACTGAAATCTCCACTGTGTGACCTTGAAAAAAGTTACATAACTTTGAGTTTTAGTCCTCTTACCTTTACTATCATAATATTGCCTGTTCAAATAAGCTAGGCTGTGTGAAAACATTGTGGAAATGTGAATTATTGTGTCATAGCTGGCTATTATTACTCTTGGTGTGTTTCCTGCTGCTTTACATCTTCCTTTCTAGATCAACAACCTCTCAAACAAGTTGAAAGAGAAGAGATTTAATTAGCTAAATCTCATTATATATATATATATATATACACACACACACACACACAATGAATAAAAAAGACTGAAGAAGAATTGATGCCTCTGAATTATGGTGTTGGTGAAGAATATTGAATATACCATGGACTTCCAGAAGAAAGAACAAATCTATCTTGGAAGAAGTACAACCAGAAAGCTCCTTAGAAGCAAGGATAGTGAGACTTCATCTCACAAACTTTGGACATTAATCAGGAGAGACCAGTCTCAGGAGGACATCATGCTTGGTAAAGTAGAGGGTCAGTGAAAAAGAGAAAGCCCCTCAGTGAAATGGACTGACACAGTGGCTGCAACAATGGGCTCAAGCCTAATGACAATTGTGAGGATGGCACAGGACCGGACAGTGTTTTGTTCTGTTGTTCCCAGGATCACTATGAGTTGTAACCTAATTGACGAACCTAACAACAACAAACAGAAGATTATCAAGGGAAGATCAATTTTTATGAGTTCAAAAGAAATGATCTTTCATTGGCTTATTTTCATAACAACCTCACAAAGAAAAGGTAAATATCCTTAAAGATATAAAATGTGAAAACTTAAAATGATATGGATATCATGGAACCATGGATATAAAAGATCTTAGATTAAGAATTTCAAGAGGCAGGTAAGTGGTAACTTTGGTGAAGGGTATGACCGTACACAATACTTGGGAAGTCAGCAGAACTGGACCAAGGCAAGGTCATAGAAAATCCATAGACACATCCAAATTCCCTCAGGGACCAAATTACTGGGCTGAGTGCTGAAGACCATGGTCTCAGAGGACATCTAGCTCAATTGGCATAACATCGTTTATAAAGAAACTGTTCTCCATTCTACTTTGGTGAGTAGCATCTGGGGTCTTAAAAGCTTGTGAGCAGCCATCTAAGATACTCCAGTGGTCTCTCCTCTTTGGCAGCAAGAGAGAATGAAGAAAACAAGATATAAGGAAAAGATTAACCCATAGGACTAAGGGACCACAACTACCACGGCCTCCACCAGACTGAGTCCATACAATTAGATGGTGCCCGGCTACCACCACTCACTGCTCTGACTGGGATCACAACAGAGGGTCCCAGACAGAGATGGAGAAAAGTGTAGAACAAAATTCTCACTCACAAAAATAGACCAGACTTACTGGCCTGACAGAGACTGGAGAAACCCCAAGAGTATGGCCCCCGGACACCCTTTTAGCTCAGTAATGAAGTCACTCCCGAGGTTCACCATTCAGCCAAAGATTAGCCAGCCCCATAAAACAAAATGAGACTAATGGGGGCACAACAGTCCATGGACAAGGACTAGAAGGCAGGAGGGGACAGGACAGCTGGTAATAGGGAACCCAAGGCTGAGAAGGGACAGTGTTGACATGTCATGGGTTTGTTAACCATTGTCATAAAATAATATGTGTACTAACTGTTTAATGAGAAACTATTTGTTCTGTAAACTTTCATCTAAAGTACAATTAAAAAAAAAAAAGAATCTTGAAGAAAAAAAAAAGCTTGTGAGCGGCCATCTAAGATACATCTATTGGTCCCATCTCATGCGGAGCAAAGGAGAATGAAAAAAAAACCAAAGACACAAGGAAAATATTAGTCCAAAGGACTAATGGACCACAACTACCACGGCCTCCACCAGACTGAGCCCACCACAACTAGATGGTTCCCGGCTACCACCATTGACTGCTCTGATAGAGGTCACAGTAGGGGGTCCAGGACAGAGCTGTAGAAAAATGTAGAACAAAATTCTAACTCACAAAAAAAGATCAGACTTACCGGTCTGACAGAGACTGGAGAAACCTCAATAGTATGGCCTCCAGACACCCTTTTAACTCAGTACAGAAGTCACTCCTGAGGTTCTCCCTTCAGCCAAAGATTAGATAGGCCCATAAAACAAAATGAGACTAAATAGGCACACCAGCCCAGAGACAAGGATGAGAAGGCAGTAGAGGACAGGAAAGCTGGACAAATGGAAATGGAGAACTCAAGGTCAAGAAGGGGAGAGTGCTGACATGTCATGTCTTTGGCAACCAATGTCACAAAACAATATGTGTATTAATTGTTTAATGAGAAACTAATTTGCTCTTTAAACCTTCATCTAAAGTACAATTGAAAACAAAAAGAATTTCAAGAGGCAACAAGGAATTGAAATAGAATTGATTGAAGTCAAGAGCAATTCACTAGGAAATCAGATAAAGTGACTTATAAATGTTTGTCCAGATATTTCTTACAAGGGGCATACCATGACATTTTCTAGATAGCGCAAGTTTTGAGATCAGATCATCTTGGATTTGAATGCTTGCTCCAACACTAGTTAGTGATGGGTATACACTTAGCCTATTTTTGAACTTCAACTTCCTCATCTACTAATTCTTATCATATACAGTTGCTGGGAAAGATTATATTCTCAAAGTGCCTAGCACAGTACCCAGTACAGGCAATCTTAAAAACAATAGCACTGGGAAAAAAAAAAATCAGTTGACATCAAGTTGATCGTGACTCATGGCAACCCCACGTGTGGCTGATTTTTAAGTAGATTACCAAGCATTTCTTCCAGTGTGCCTCTGGGTAGACTCCAACATCTAATCTTTCAGTTAGCAGCAGAGCATGTTAGATCTCCCAGTCTTTCTCTACAGACACTTACCGGGTTTCAGTCTTATCATTTCCACTTGTTGCTTTTTTTTTTTCCTCATTCAGAAATTTATACACATATTGTTTTGTGACATTAGTTGCAATCCACACAATGTGACAGCACACTCGCACTTTCCACCTCAGGTTCCCTGTGTCCATTCAACCAGTTCCTGTCTCTTCCTGACTTCTCATTCTGCTTTTGGACAGGAGGTGCCCATTTGGTCTTGTATATCTGATTGAACTAAGAAGCACATTCTTCGTGTGTATTATTTTTTGTTTTAAAGTCCTGTCTAATCTTTGTCTGAAGAGTAGGCTTTGGGAATGGTTTCCGTTCTGGGTTAACAGTGCGTCTGGGGGCCACAGTTTCAGGGGTTCCTCCAGTGTCTCTCAGACCATTAAGTCTGGCCTTTTTGCATGAATTTAAGGTCTGTTCTACATTTTTCTCCTGCCGTGTTCGGGACTCTTTGTTGTGTTCCATGTCAGGACACTCATTCATGGTAACCAAGCACCATCTAGTTCATCTGGTCTCAGGTGAGTGGAGTCTCTGGTTCATTTGGTCCTTTATTACTTTGGGCAGCATTTTCCTTGTGTCTTTGGTTTTCTTCATTCTCCTTTGCTCTGAGTGGGATGGGACAAATTGATGTCACTAACATGGCCACTCGTAAGCTTTTAAGATCCCAGACACCACTCACCAAAGTGCGATGTAAAATATTTTCTTTTTCTTTTTTTGTTTATGTTAGGGCTTTTTTTGTTTGTTTATTGTTGTAGTTTAAATGAAGTTTACATTTCAAGTTAGTCTCCCATACAAAAATTTATACACACATTGTTAGGTGACCCAAATTGCTCCCCCCATACTGTGAAAGCACACTCCACCTTTCCACCCCTGAATCCCCATGTCCATTCAACCACCTCCTAACCCTCTCTGCCTTCCCATCTCACCTCCAGACAGAAGCTGCCCATTTAGTCTCTTGTATCTACTTGAGCTAAGAGGCACACACCTCACAAGTATCACTTTATGTCCCACAGCCAGTTCAATCCCTGT
>NW_004443956.1:1565142-1618668 GCF_000243295.1 Trichechus manatus latirostris
GTCTATGTATCTGTTGCTGTACCAGTACCAGGCTCTTTTGACTACAGTGGCAGCATAATAGGTTCTAAAAATCAGGTAGTGCGAGGCCTCCTACTTTGTTCTTCTTCTTGAGTAATGCCTTACTTATTCAAGTCCTCTTCTCTTTCCATATGAAGTTGGTGATTTGTTTCTCCATCTCATTAAGAAATGCCCTTGGAATTTGGATCAGGATTGCATTGTATATGTAGATGGCTTTGGGTAGAATTGACATTTTCATAATGTTGAGTCTTCCTATCCATGAGCAAGGTATGTTCTTCCACTTATGCATGTCTCTTTTGGTTTCTTGCACTGGTGTCTTGTACTTTTCATTTTATAGGTCTTTGTATATCTGGTTACATTTATTCTTAAGTATTTTATCTTCTTGGGGGCTATTGTAAATGGTATTGATTTGGTGATTTCCTGTTCGAGGTTCTCTTTGTTGGTGTAAAGGAATCTAACTGATTTTTGTATGTTTCTCTTGTATCCTGAAATTTTGCTGAAATCTTCTATTAGTTCCAGTAGTTTTCTTGTGGATTCTTTGGGGTTTTCTGTGTATAAGATCATATTATCTGCAAATAGAGATACTTTGACTTCTTCCTACCAATTTGGATGCCCTTTATTTCTTTTTCTACCCTAATTTCTCTGGCTAGGACCTCTAGCACAATGTTGAATAAGAGTGGTGATAAACAGCATCCTTGTCTGGTTCCCGTTCTCAAGAAGAATACTTTCAGTCTCTCCATTTAGGATGATGTTGGCTGTTGGGTTTGTATAAATGCCCTTAAGTATACTGAGGAATTTCCCTTCTACTCCTGTTTTTTTTGAGAGTTTTTATCATGAATGGGTGTTGGACTTTGTCAAATGACCTTTCTGCATTGATTGATAAGATCATGGGGTTCTTGTCTTTTGTTTTATTTATGTGATGGATTACAGTGATTGTGTTTCTAATGCTGAACCTTCCCTGCATACCTGGTATACATCCCACTTGGTCATGGTGAATTATTTTTTTGATAGTAGAACATCTTCTTAATAAACTATGTTACACTAGATGTCCCCTGAAACTATGGTTCCCAAGTCCCAGTCCCAGCTACTCTGTCCCTCAAAGTGTTCGGATGCATCCAGGAAACTTCTTTGCTTTTGTTTTGGTCCAGTTGTGCTAACTTTCCCTGTATTGTGTGTTGTCCTTCCCTTCATGGATGTTGCTCCTTTTCTATGATCTAGTTAGTGAATTTTCCTCCCCTCCTGTCTTAGTCACCTAGTGCTGCTCTACAAGAAATACCGCAAGTGGATGGCTTTCACAAAAAGAAATTTATTTTCTCACAGTCTAGTAGACTAGAAGTCCAAATTCAGGGCTTTAGCTCCAGGGGAAGGCTCTCTCTCTCTGTTGGCTCTGGAGGAAGGTCCTCATTGTCATCAGTCTTCCCCTGGACTAGGAGCTTCTCTGCGCAGGAACCTCAGGTCCAAAGGACACACTCTGTTCCCAGTGCTTCTTTCTTGGTGGTATGAGGTTCCCAACTCTCTGCTTGCTTCCCTTTCCTCTTATCTCTTGAGAGATAAAAGGTGGTGCAGGCTACACCCCAGGATAACTCCCTTCGCATTGGATCAGGGATGTGACCTGGGTAAAGGTGGTGTTACAATCCCACCTAATCCTCTTTAACATAAAATTACAATCACAAACTGGAAGCCAACCACACAATTCTTGGAATCATGGCCCAGCCAAATTGATACACACCTTTTTTTGGAGGACATAATTCAAACCCTGACACCTCCCTCCCCACCCTCAAAGAAAAAACTATGTTTAAACCTTTTCATGAGTTTTTATAATAGTGGTCTCATACAATATTTGTCCTTTTTTCACTGACTTATTTCACTCAGTGTAATGCCCTCCAGATTCATCCATATTGTGAGATGTTTAGAAGATTCATCATTGTTCTTCATCTTTGCATAGCATGCCATTGGGAGTTCATACCATAATTTGTTTATCCATTCGTCTGTTGATGGGCATTTAGGTTGTTTCCATCTTTTTGCTATTGTGAATAGTGCTGCAATGAACATGGGTGTTCATATGTCTATTCGTATGACTGCTCTTGTTTCTCTCTGGTATATTCCTAGGAGTTGGATTGTTGGATTGTAAGGTATTTCTGTTTCTAGCTTTTCAAGGAAGTGCCGTACAGTTTTCCAAAGTGGTTGTACCATTTTACATACACACCAGCAGTGCATAAGAGTTCCAGTATCTTCACAGCTCTCCAAAATTTGTCATTTTGTGTTTTTTGGATTAGTGCCAGCCTTGTTGGGGTGAGATGGTATCTCATTGTAGTTTAGATTTGTATTTCTCTAATGGCTAGTGATTGTGAGCATTTCCTTAAGTATCTGTCAGCCACCTGAATGTCTTCTTTGGTGAGGTGTCTGGTCATATCCTTTGCCCATTTTTTAATTGGGTTATTTGTCTTTTTGTTGTTGAGGTGTTGCAGGATCTTGTAGATTTTAGAGATTAGACCCTTATCGGATATGTCATAGCCAAAATTTTTTTTCTCAGCTTATAGGTTCTCTTTTCACTCTTTGGTGAAGTCTTTTGATGAGCATAAGTGTTTGATTTTTAGGAGCTCCCCGTTATCTAGTTTCTCTTCTAGTGTTTGTGCATTGTTGCTTATGGTTTATATACTATTTATGCCATGTATTAGGGCCCTTGGCATTGTCCATATTTTTTCTTTCATGATCTTTATTGTTTTAGATTTTATATTTAGGTCTTTGATCCATTTTGACTTAGTTTCTGTGCATGATGTGAGGTATGGGTCCTGTTTCATTTTTTTACAGATAGATATCCAGTTCTGCTAGCACCATTTGCTGAAGAGACTGTCTTTTGCCTATTTCACGGACTTTGGGCCTTTGTCAAATATAAGCTGCTCACAGGTGTATGGAAATACTTCTGGGTTATCATTTCTGTTCCACTGATCTATGTGTCTGTTGTACCAGTACCAGGCTGTTTTGACTACCGTAGTGGTATAATAGGTTCTAAAATCAGGTAGGGTGAGGCCTCCCACTTTGTTCTTCTTCAGTAATGCTTTACTTACACGTCTCATTAAACTCACTATTCAGTCTACATTTCACATGATCAGTGTTGTCTTAATAGAAGAATTTAACTCCCAATTTAGCATTATCATCATCTTGCCGCTTTCAAGCCCTAGATAATCATCTTTATTGAACTTATACTGTCTCATCATGGAAATAGTTTTCTGGGTACATCACACACAATTCTCAAGCCTACTAAAAATAGAGTTTTCATTAAATAGTCAAGAATCCAACCAATCCCCAATACACAGTTTCTTTTTTTAAGATCAAATAAACTTCTTCTGACTTCTCAACAATGGTTTATCCCAAAACTAAACTCCATTTCTAGTTCTCAGACACACCCACCAAATTGTAACAGTGTAACTCCAAAATACTTCCTCAACTTCTCTTTGAGAGAAATGATCTCAATCTCCTTCTGTTTTGCAGTATTTGTGTGCACCTGTGTGTGCACATGTGTATGATGTTGATATCCTTGGGTATGTATTTGTGTATTTGTGAGCATATATTTGCCTGTATGTTTGTACTGGTATGTTTTTATGTGCATTTGTGGGTGTGTTCTTTTACCTCCGCTATTATCCCAACAGAGCCCTGGGGGCACAGTGTTTAAGAGATAGGGCTGCTAACCCAAAGGTTAGCAGTTTGAATCCACCAGCCACTCCTTGGAAACCCTATAGGGCAGTTCTACTCTGTCCTGTAGGGTTCCTATGAGTTGGAATTGACTTGACGGCAACGTTTTTGTTTTTGTTTTTTAAATCACAACAAATACTCTGGGTAGCATAAACAGTTAAGCACTGCTTCTGAAAAGTATCAGCCTCAAAAACCTTATGGAGCAGTTCTACTGTGCACACATGGGTCACCATGAGTCAGAATTGACTCAAGGGCAACTAACACACAACAAAATTATCCCAGCAGACCCTTAGGAGAGAATCCTTGCCCTTTTTTTAATTTATTTTTTTAATCCTTTCTGACTGCTTTAGGCAAATTTTTTAGCTTCTCAGTAAACATTTGAATAAATGGTGACATTTTATATTGTTTGTGTATATTCCTCCATATTTTTCTTTATCAAGTAAGTCCCAATCCTCAAATACATTGGCTGGAAACATGAGCATGCTGGATTGAATATTTCAATATGTCTTATTTTAGATAGAATTGGTATAACTGGGTCTGTACTTCAATGTGTTATTTACATATTTTTGAACCTCCTCATTAATCTAGACCAGGAAAAATGAGATCATATTTTTTCCCCTAACTTGTGAATTGAAGCACGAATATAAGATCTAAACGTATTTTTCAAAATTATGAAAATGGTGCTTGATACACATTGCTAGTTTTTCAAATACAGTGATACTTTATTCTTTATTTCAAAATATGCTATACCAAATTTCTAAAAAGAAAAGCTTTCTTTATGACAATACAGTTTCTAATAAAGAAATAAACACTCAGAGTAAGACTGCCAACAACAGCCTTTAGTGGGAATAGAAATATTTGCAAATTGAACAAACAATAATTACCTGAATTCTAGTATTATGAATATTTGATAATTTTTAAAAATCAGGAATAAATCAGATTTAAAACCTATTTTTTAAAAAAATTAACAATTTTATTGAGATATAAATCATATATCATATAATTTTCCCATTTAAAGTTTGCAATTCATTGGCTTTTAGTACCTTCACAGAGTTTGGCAACCATCACCACAATTTAATTATAGAACATTTTCATCACCCTCAAAATAAACCCTATACCATTATCACTTACTCCCGTTTCTCCCCACCTCTATTGTTAGCCCTAGGCATGGAGGCAATACAGATTTGCTTATTTCAGACATTACATATAAATGGAATATATAGTATGTGGTCTTTTGTAACTGGCCTCTTTCACTTAACATACATTTTTAAGGATCATTGATGTTGTAATGTGAATCATGACTTCATTCCTTTTTACTGCTAACAACTTGCCATTGTGTGGATATATCACATTTTCTTTATCCATTGATCAGTTGATAGTCATCTGAGTTATTTCTACTTTTTGGCTATTATGAATAGTGTTGCTATGAAAATTCTTACACAAGATTTTTGTGTGGATATATGTTTTCATTTCTCTTTGATACATATATCTAGGAGTGGAATTACTGGGTAATATATAAAACTTGCTTTTAAAAACATTTCTTTATGATGTCTCTTGTCAACAGTTATGTGTAGGATATTTTTATATAACAAATATTATGTAATTTTTTAATTGAGTGTTTTGGGGTACCTTTGTTTAGACCTGTTGAAATGTACTTAGATTTATTTCAAAAGAGTAAAGGTGGATAATTTAGAAGCGTTAGCTAAGACTTTGCTTACAGGAGAAATATTGCTCATTAATAAAATTTGAGCAAAATATTTAAAAATCACTTTAAGTCACAAATTGTTCAATTAGAAATTCTGAAGAAATGGATGCATTGCAATATAAATTATATCAAATCCTAATTTCCACACACTTATTCTGGAGAATGCTCTGATATCCAAGTTGAATAAATTGCCATGGATTAGTGCCAGGTGGTTCCCAAGTTAAGGATAAAAACTGTTATCCTCCAATACTACAGTGGCA
Organism: Trichechus manatus latirostris; assembly: GCF_000243295.1. Lineage (NCBI taxonomy): Eukaryota > Metazoa > Chordata > Mammalia > Sirenia > Trichechidae > Trichechus > Trichechus manatus. The sequence goes on from NW_004443956.1 coordinate 1,570,819, forward strand.
TTGGCAAACAAAACACTATGGTCCTATAGTGTCATCTCCATTGTGAATTCATATATTGCCTATTCAGAAGACCTCAGAGTGAAAACGTAGATTAGGAGAGGGATAAAATAAGATTAAGATGGAGAACAAGAGCAGGAGATTGAGAGGACATACAGAAAACCCCGCAGTGAAGATAGAGGTTGAGAGGAGATTAAGAAGAGATTAAAAGAGTACATGCGTTCATTTTTCTCTAAGAAGAATTTAAGAAATTCTTGGAAATATGCACATCTGAGCACAGCAATGAAATAACAATGAAATACAAACCAAAATAACAAAAGAGTCAGAAGACGTCCTCAGATTCCAGGAAATACCTGGAAAGCTGAAGAACATTGGAATGTTTAAATACAACTGCATTACTTTTCTCCTTTTCTAAATTTTCATCGGCTTCTGGAGTTATTTCTAGTCTACTCTGCATTATACTGGCTGGTCATTGGGTACAGGAAAAGATGCTGGCTTTCACAGACAAATGGAAGGGTAGCAAGAAGACACATTAAAAGCTGTCAAGCTAAGCTACATCTGACGAGGATAATAGAGCACAAGAGCACTTCTTTATCAATTTATAGCATGAGATTTTACATTTCGAGTGGACTTATTTGTCACAATGCATATCTTCAAATTTTCATAGTTGGGCAGGACACAAAAATGAGAACACCAAAGAGAAATGGATGAGACATAAAGTCAAAAAGAGGAGGGTAAGCTTTATTTTTTTTCATAAGGTGGACACATGCTGTTTCCTTTCTGATTAGGAGATCATTATAAGAACGGAAGAGGCTGGATAAGAGCTTTATTCATGCCTCTGGGATTTCACTGAAGAGAAATCACAATGCAGAAGTTTGCTTCTGTTCAGTCTGAACCCCCAACCTATACAGAGGGGAAGAATAGCATGTTTGACATTCTTCCCAAAAGACTGCAATAATAGCTCAGAAGATCCAAAGTTGAGGCAGATTACCCTAAAGCTGGATTCAAACTGCAAAATGGGGGGTAAATGCAGGTTACCAAACCCTATAATGTGGTAAAGTCTTAATAGTTGATAAAGTAAACATCAGAGAAGGCATATAGGAACATACTTTAATACCAAACAGGTTCTTTTAACTTCTTAGAGTTTTCCTTTAAATTGGTATCTCATCTTCAGTAACATTTTAAAAAATATATTATACATTTTCTTTCTTATTTTGATTTTCTTGTTTTTAAAGAGCTAAACTGAAAGAAGTGTTACTTGTCAAAAGAACTGAAAACAAAGATCTGTTGAAGAAGAAAACTATGTTGTTTAGTGACAATTCTAAAACAAATACATGATTTCACCAGCTAAAAATTCTTCGTCTACCAAAAATGTGCTGAATGCCCATTTGGGCCAAATTCTTTTGGGCCAAATGTTTAAACAATATTCGGATAAAGTCAAGGCCAAAACTGGATATTGTTATCATAGAATGAACTTCTAGTAATTAAGACTAAACATGACTGTTTTAAAAAAATCAGTAAAAATTATCATTTTTGTTATTTAAATAAATGTTTAGCATTATGTGGGAAGTGCCTTTTCTTGGTGCTATTTGCTGCTAGATTGTTCCTGTAGTTACTAAAATATATAGTTGCAAAACTAAGTAGTTTCTTGTTTGCAACTGAAGTTAGTACAGGAACAAGACATTTATGGCTAGTTCTGCCAGGAAGGGGTATTAGTAATGTGGTATACTGTTTTGCCTTCTTCAGTAACAGTGAGGTACAGCCATTTCCACTTTATCTTCAACACTTCAAGATCACTAGGAAAATGCAATTTTTTTGAAGCAAGTCCAAAACTAAAGTTTTGTGTGAATCCTCAGGAAGATGCTTTCTGAAGTAGATTTAAGGTTTTTATCCTCGCATTTAATATTTTTAACGTTAATGTTTAACGTTTTTCTATACACAAACTTTATTATTCAGTCTTATATGTTGGCCAAAGCCAAATGTTGGTCCATATCTGGCACATTTACAGAATTATGGTGGCAATTAAATATTAAACTCTTTAGAATAGGTGTTTCAGGATTTGAGAGTTCTTTTTTTTTTTATTGTGGTAAAAATATATATAAGAAAACATTCGCCAATTCCAAAATCTGGACATGAATACAATTCAGTGACATTGATTACTTTCATCAAGTTATACAACCAACACCACTACCCTTTTCCAAATTATTCAACTACCATTAAAAGAAAATGAGAGTCTCCTAAGCAATGACTCCTCTATTCCCCCTCCCTCCCACCATTGTTGTTGTAGTAACCACCAAGAAGCTTTAGTCTCCATACATTTGCCTATTTTATACAAGTGGGACTATACAATATTTGTCCTTTTGTGTCTAACTTATTTCATCCTTATAATGTTTACAATATTCATCCATGCTGTGACATGCATAAGGACTTCATTTCTCTTAATGGCTAAGTAAATACTCCATTGTATGTATATACCACATTTTCCTTATCCATTGTTGTTGTTGTTGGGTGCCAACGAGTCAGTTCCAACTTATAGTGACTCTATGTACAACAGAACGAAACACTGCCTGGTCCTGTGCCATCCTCACAATCATTGGTATGTTTGAGCCCATTGTTGTAGCCACTGTGTTAAAGCATTTCATCGAGGATCTTCCTCTTTTTCGCTGACCAAGCATGATGTCCTTCTCCAGGGACTGATCCCTCCTGATAACATGTCCAAAGTACATGAGATGAAGTATCAGCATCCTCGTTTCTAAGGAGCATTCTGGCTGTATTTCTTCCAAGACAGATTTGTTCGTTCTTCTGGCAGTCCGTGATATATTCACTATTCTTAGCCAACGCCATAATTCAAAGGCATCAGTTGTTCTTCATTTTTCTTTATTCATTGTCCGGCTTTCGCATGCATACGAGGCAATTGAAAATACCATGGCTTGAGTCAGGTGCACCTTAGTCCTTAAAGTGACATCTTTGCTTTTTAACACTTTAAAGGAGTCTTTTGCAGCAGATTTGCCTGATGCAATACGTCATTTGATTTCTTGACTGCTGCTTCCATGGGCATTGATTGTGGATCCAAGTAAAATGAAATCCTTGACAATTTCAATCTTTTCTCTGTTTATGATGATGTCGCTTATTGGTCCAGTAGTGAGGCTCTTTTTTTCTTGATGTTGAGGTGTAATCCATACTGAAGGCTGTAGTTGTTTATCTTCGTCAGTAAATGCTTCAAGTCCTCTTCACTTTCAGCAAGCAAGGTTGTGTCATATGCATATTGCAGGTTGTTAAGGAATCTTCCTCCAGTCCTGATGCCGTGTTCTTCTTCATACAGTCCAGCTTCTTGGCTTATTTGCTCAGCAAACAGATTGAATGAGTATGGTGAAAAGATACAACTCTGATGCACACCTTTCTTGATTTTAAACCACACAGTATCCCCTTGTTCTGTTCAAACGACTGCTTCTTGGTCTATATATAGGTTCCTCATGAGTTAAGAGTTCTTTTTTAAAATAAAAATTAAAGATCCTTGTTTATTTGTATTTTTTATCATTCACAATGAAGAACTATATATGTAGACTTATTTTGCCCACCTGAGACCCACTCAGAGACCCACAGTTTCCAACCACTTCCATGAAGGGCACACCCCCATCCAATTTTTATTTCCTGACATCACATAGCCACCTAAAAAATATTAATGGAGTGCCCACTACATGCCAGAAACTCTTTTAGGCATTGAGGGTACCAGAGAAAATGAACAAAATCCTATCCTCTGAGGACTTGCATTCTCGTAAGGAGGGAGAGACAAAAAACTGTGATAAGTGTTGTAAAAAACAATGAAGTGGTGAAGATGGATAATGGGTGCTGACAAGCAAAAGTGTTTGCTGTAAATCAAATAAATAAGCACCATTCTCTATGCTTCTAGGAGACTCACTTTAGCAAGATTCCTTTCTAAACTGTGATTTTGACTACAATTCAAAGTGCCAAAGATCTATTTTGGTCATTTTCTTGCCATAAGAACTGTGCAGAACAAATCAAAGACTATAATGTTTCCAATGCTTGAGTCAATATATTATTTTAAAAACACCTTGACCTGTGACATAAGCACTATTCGTTTTAACATTAGACAGAAGCACTAAGAATAATGTGTGACAACACCCACGAAATCAGAGTCAAGGAATCAAAAGACGCATTGCATTGGGTATATCGGCTGCAAAAGACCTCTTTAAAGTGTTGAAAAGCAAAGATATCACCTTGAGGACTAAGGTGCGCCTGACCCAAGTCATGGTGTTTTCAATGTATGGGAAAGCTGGACAATTAATAAGGAAGACCAAAGAAGAATTGACACTTTGAATTGTGGTGTTGGCAAAGAATATTGACTATACCATGGACTGCCAAAAAACCGAACAGGTCTGTCTTGGAAGAAGTACAACCAGAATGCTTCTTAGAAGCAAGGATGGCGAGACTACATTTCACATACTTTGGACATGTTGTCAGGAGAGATCAGTCCCTGGAGAAGGACATCATGCTTGGTAAAGTAGAGGGTCAGCAAAAAAGAGGAAGACCCTCAACAAGATGGATTGACACAGTGGCTGCAACAATGGGCTCAAGTATAACAAGGATTGTGAGAATGGCACAGGATCGGGCAGTGTTTTGTTCTGTTGTTCATAGGGTCACTATGAGTCAGAACCAACTCGACAGTACATAACAACAACAAATATGTCTAAAATTAAGAATCAAGAACAAAAAACATCTGCAGTTTTATAAAACTATAGATGTCAACAATAACACATTTCTAAACAAACTAAACCTTTTTATACTTTTTCTACCAATTCACATCAAGGTCAAAATATTACTCCAGTCTAAGTTGATATATGACCATGGACTTTTCCAGAGAGTCCAATGCTTTCCATATTTTAAGAAGTACCATTTAACTCATGTACCATTTAAAAATAGCCCTTGTTTCTTTCAACTCCTTTAAATCACTGATCTAAATATTTCACTTTGCCTGAGATGGAATTCCCACTTCCACTGAAAACTTACATTTGTTCAATTTTAAGGTAAATAACCATGGATAATAATTCTTAGTTATTAAATATTATATTGACTCCCTCTCTTTTGAAATCATGACTACTACTTTTAATGTATTCTTAGGGCTTTTACAAATAAATGGTGAAATGGTATATTTTAGAAACACCTGCAAAGAACCTTGAATCAAATCATCATTCTAAGAATTATAACTAATACTAGGTAGTCTGTGTCTTAGTTTCTTAGTGCTGCTATAACAGAAATACAACAAGTGCGTGGCTTTAACAAATAGAAATTTATTTTCTCACAATTTAAAGCAAACAAACAAAAAATCCAAACCCATTGCAGTCAAGTTGATTCCAATTCATAGCAACCTTATAGGACAGAGTAGAACTACCCCATAGAGTTTCCAAGGCTCTAAATCTTTACAGAAGCAGACTGCCAATCTTTCTCCTGTGGAGTGGCAGGGTGTTCAAATCCCTGACCTTTGGTAAGCAGTCGAGTGCTTGAACCACTGCACCACCAGGGCTCCCTTTCTCACAGTTTAGGAGGCTAAAATTCTGAATTCAGGACCCTGGCTCTAGGGGAAGGCTCTCTCTGCCCGCTCTGGGGGAAATTATTGTCTCATCTTCTCTAGCTTTCTTGTAGGTATTCCTCCACATGGCATCTATCTTCTACCTTACTGTTTCTATGCCTAATCTGCTCCTTTTATATCTCAAAAGTGAGTAGGTTTAAGCACACCTTAACACTGATATGACCTCATTAATATAAAAAAGAAAACTCTATTTCTAAATGTGATTACATCCACAGGTATAGCAGTTAGGATTCCAACACATATTTTCGGGACACAATTAAATCCGTAACAGTCTCAAACATGAATTTTCTCTTTTTCAACTCCATCTTTGGTGAAATTCTTTTCCTTTGCTGTACCAAGGCTTACTCAAAGAAAGAAACTATTAAAACGTAGTGAAAATATAGAACAGCAGACTGAAAGAAATCATCATCATTTAAAGGAATTTTAGATGAAATTCATATCACATACAACTTGAAAGGCAGCATAAACACACAGGGTTTTACTATAAAATCTTGTTTACAAGCATCATTGTAACTGTTCAATAGCTTGGTATTCTGTTCATACACTGTGTCTGGATTGCAAACATATGAATGAAAACTAATATTTCTGGATATTCTAGAAACATAATGACCTTTACAGCAAGGATTGGGCCGGTCATAAATGAGTTATTGTGCAACCTAGTGTTGAATGGATTGCGTTAATTATAACAATTTTAATGATAATTGCCATAAAAAACATAATTACTATCTGCTAAGTGCTAGCTCTGGGTCAATTGCTGTATGAAGCACTTTATGTGCATTATCTCATGGTCTAAAGCTAAATAATAAGAAGACAATGGTTGGCAGTAATTCAACTAATTCTCAAAAACAACTTTATGAAGTAGGTACAATCACCTCCATTTTACAGAGGAGGAAATCAAGGCTTAGACACACTAAATAACATTAAGCGACAAAGCTGGGGATTAAATCCGAGTTGATCTGACACTAAAGTTTACATTCTGATCCACTATGTATACAGTCTCCCACTAATTGTTCTCCACTTTGCTGTTGAGCGCCTTCTGTGTGACGCTTCTGTCACCTTCAAGCATTATTTCCACCTTGTACTTGAAATCTGTGGATTACTTTCTTTTCTTGCCAATTTGATTTTTCTGTGCGTGATCCTGCATTGTACCCCAACGTGGTTGTGACATTACCTAACAGTTTTATAAGATGGTTAAGAATTCCTTTTCTTGAATACCTCTTCCCATGATAATTTAGGCATGAAAATTAGGTACTCTGCATGACCATGAGTTTCCAAAGGGATGCACAAAATTAGATTCCACTCATACTGATTTTTAGACATTTTTATATATTTTAAGCAGATGAAAAGAAATTTAATCACCATATTCATATTTTAAAAATGAAAAATAATATAAAAGTCAGGAAATGATCTTCATTTTTCATTTTTATTTATCCACTGGATTCTGAAAACTGAATATTAATGACTTTAAATATGGTTATATAAATCAATTAATATACATTGAGCTTCATGTTCTCCATCAAGCTTACATGATCAAAAGCTATATTCCATCTAGGTATTTCTTTTCCACTTAGAGTTGCATTTCTACTTGGAAAGAAAAATCCACCCATTTTCCAAGACAGGATTTTTTGCCAAGAAGTTTGATTCATTTCCTTGTAATGGAAACACATCTCTTTGCCAGCAACTGAGTGTGTTGGTCAGGACTCTTGGTTGCAAGCGACAGAAATCCAAATTAAATTGGCTTAAGCAAGAAGGGAGTCTTAGTTCTTATTACTGAATGCTCTAGGCATTGCTGGGTTCAAAGACTCAAATGATAGCATTCTAGGTTTCTCTCTCCTTGTTGACTCTGCTCTGTTTTCTCTCTTTCGGCTCAGTTCTATACATGGCAGTTGCCAGCAAGCCCAACTGTACTCTATTTATCTTACTAACAGATAAAAAAACATTTTTTTAAGCGTCTCTTTTTCTACTAGTTTCCCGAAACTCTCTAAATTGGGTCTCATTTACTTAGTTCGGGTTACATGATTATCTCTAACTAATCATATGACAACGGGGAATACATCTATTGCCCAAGCCTGGCTATGTTGCCACCCAGACAGAGCAAGGAATTGGATCAGTGCCTCCCAAAGGTTGAAGGAGAACTGAGTCTGCAGAAAACAACTAGGAAGATATTACCAAAAAAGAAAAAATAGACGACTGGTAGGCATAATTAACTACACATTTTTGCTAACCTGCAGGCAGAAGCATCTATGACTAGGCCTCTGCTGTAATAGAATTATGTGCAAAATTTTGTTTTGTGTGCATAGTTACACATCCTTGGGAATATGATTCATAGCATTTACCATATTTTCAATTGGAAGGTTGATTCTCAAAAAATGTTTGGATCCATGCTCAATAGTGGCTGTAGAAGCTCCAACTGGAAGTACAGCTGAGAAGGAAGAATGGTATGGACAGATTTCTGAAATACTTGAGAGAGCCATTTCACTTTGCTTAAACACGACATACTCTTTGAGACAAAGGAGTTTTGTTTTTTTTTTGGTCACTCTAAGGGTCACAACTTGTAGTGCAAATTTTACTATTATCCTGTGTTATTCCCCCTTTACCTCATGTATCCTAGAGAAGAAATGGGTTGTTCGGTTTCTGTATTTTTAATGTGTTACTTTATTATTAAAATGTATTCAGCTGCTGTAAGAATTCGGCATAGTGTTAGGAATTATGAAAAGTTAGTTCAAAAGGTAGTCTCTCCAGGAGCCTGCATACTAAACAGACATTCCTTCACCCACAGCTGCTGCTACAAAGAGAAAGAAAACAAAAAGTCCAGAACTACATGCTCATAAATACTATGGCTGTCAAAATGATTGCATTGTAATACAAGTACTGATTGGGATAGCTGGTCCAGGTGAATTGGAAATGTTGCTTTTCTTCTAGTAGTTTGTGGAAGTCTGAATAATCTTAATCATTATTGTTCATATTAGCACAGAAGCAAGAAAAATAAAGTGAAGGAAGGGAAAAAATAACTTTAGAATAACAATCATCGGGTGATATGGTTATCTTTATCAACATTTGTTTCACAAAATTAGCAAAGATTATTGAAGCTATAGAATTTACAAATTGCATTATATAATGTATCTCAGTATAGAATTTCCAATTATTAACATACGTTAAATACTCCCATGTGTGCAAATAAAAGAATTCTCCAAAATGCACTTGATTTCCATGTCACCATCGTTTTTAATGAAAAATTATTAAAAGCACAAAGCCTGTAAGTGTACCTAAGCAGAAAATAAAATGCTGCTTTTATTCTGAGATCAAACCAATATCTCATTTCCATAAGAGAAAAGTGGAATTTTTAGCAGTTTGTTTCTTAGATGATGCTAATATTTCTGTAATATCACAATCTCATATTTAAGCTGAATTAAAAGTATTTCAAGTAAATCAACTTTTCAGCTTAAATATTTGGGCTTATTAGGGCAATGATGCCATTTACTTAGGGTATAAGGGGAAAAGCTTGCCAAAGCAATGAAATACCAAAGAAGGGGGCAGAAGAAAGTTCCAAATTCACACTTAGTTAAATTTATCACAGTCTCAAATGCCTAAAATACTTATTAAAAGAACCCTTTCAGAAGTATTTTTGTTTGTTTATTTTAATAAAATTCTTATCACTAATAACAAACGTTATGAATATACATGAACTGTGAAATAGAAGAAAGCCCTGGACACCTTCTATAAAACTGAATCTCACTTTCTTTCCTGCAAAGATTGTATTTGAAAGCAGTAAATCCTCAGGAGTCTGAGAGAGAGGTTGGCCTCCCAATCAGAAGGGCAGAGAATACTTGCCAGACATCAGGGATAAAGCTAGATTGTAAGGTGAACACAATTGATAAAGCACTTGGGGTCTGGGGTGCAGTCTACAGATGTCAATAGCTATGCAACCCCAAAATAGGTGGATAAGAAGAAATCTAACTGGAGATTGACTTCCATCATAAAGAGCTCCCCTAACCTACCCGCCAATGAAGTTGGTGAAAAGTGGCACAAACAATTTGTTATCGGCTACTTGCCGAAAGGTTGGCAGTTTGAACCCACCAGTCACTCCGTGGAGGAAAAGTCCTGTTAATCTGCTTCTATAAAGATTACAGTCAAAAAAACCCTATGGAGTAGTTTTATTCCGTAACACATGGGGCTGCTATGAGTCAAGGGTGGACTCGACAGCAGCTAACATTTTTTAAAAACAAACATTTAAAGCTTCTGGAAATGGTACTAAGGACAAACAGCAAATGAAGAAACGTCTATTCAATAACATCTATGAAAATTCAGAAACGAATTTATTTGAAATGGATTGTGGAAATGTTTACACCTAAAGGTGTTCTCAAGAACAGTGAAGATTATGGTGAAAGGCAACTGGGAGAAGATTCACAAACCAAATGAAAATACAGCCTAGACTGTAGGCCAGCCAGTTTGCTGGAAAGAATCGGGGAATAAGACAGCAGGGAGGAGCCCACCTGGGCCAGAACAATTATCATACACTGACCCAGAATCTATCCCTTCAAAGAGCCATAATTTATCCGATATTTCCTAGAGGAATTTATGCCCCAGAGCATTGCTGAAAACAATAGAGCAATCAGTGGCAGTTAGTAAGTATAATAGCTGAATGTGGTCAGGGAAAGAGTAGAAAGGGGCTTACTGACCACTGTCACTCTAGGGTGACTGCGGGAATACTCAATGCTGTACCTCCCTAAGCAACAATGGTAGATTCTTAACAGTGTGGGAGAAAATAAACTTCACTAGAATAACTTCGCCAACCCTTAAACAAATAATAATAGCAAGTCCCAGAAGGAAAGGACAAGTACCCAGAGTTGCTACAATATATTATGTAAAAGATGTAATTCCCAACAAACATATGAGGCAAGCAAAGAAACAGGAAAATAAGGCCTGCATACCGGAAAAAGAATCAGGCAACAGAAACTACCCTTGAGAGCGACAAGATGTTGGACTTAACAGCAAAAATTTCAAGGTAGCCATTACAAATATGTTCACAGAACTAAAGGAAAGAATGATTAAAGAAATAAAGGAAAGTATGATGGCAATGTCACACCGAATAGAGAATATAAATAAAGGGACAGAGATATTAAAAAAGAAATTGTGAAGTTGAATAGTACAATAACTGAAATAAAACATTTACTACAGTGACTTGACAGGAGATTTCAACTGACAGAAGAAAGAATTAGAGACCCTGAAGATAGATTGATAGAAATTATACAAACTGAACAACAGAGCGTAGTAAAAATGTCAAAACTTGAAAACAAGTAGGAAATCTTGAAATCGGTAAAGAAAAATGATATGTCACTTAGGAGGGCACATTAATAAAATTAGCAGCTGGCTTTTCAGCAAAAACAATTGAGGCCAGAAGGCAGTGGGATAATTTACTCCATGTTCAAAGAATAAAAACCTCTAAACGAAGAATCCTATATCCAGGAAAGCTATCGCTGAAAAATTAAGGTAAAATAAAGACCGAGAGAATGTGTTGTTAGAAAACCTGACTTACAAGAAATGCTAACGGAATTTCTATAGGATGAAAGTAAATGACCCCAGATGGTAATTCAAATGTACATGAGCAACAACAATAAAAACAGCACAGGTAAATGCAATAATATAATTATAAGAGGCACTATAAAGGAATATTTTTCTCCTTGGCTTCATTAGCCTTCAGAGAAATGCAAATCAAAACCACAGTGAGGTACCACTTCTCACCCAGTAGGACAGCTAGAATCAAAAACTCAGATAACAACTTTTGGCAAGGACGTGAAGAAATCAGAAACCTCTTACACTGTTGATGAGAATGTGAACTGGTGTAGTTGCTTTCGAAAACAGTCTTCAGTTCCTCAAAAAATTAAACATAGAGTGACCAGGTGACCCAGCAATTCCACTCCTAGATATATAAAATAATATCCAAGAGAAATGAAAATCTATGTCCGCAGAGAAACTTGTACACAAATATTTATTGCAGTGTTATTCACAAGAGCCAAAAGGTGAAAACAATCCAAATGTCCATAAATGGATAAATAGTTAAACACAATATGGTATATCCATACAATGGAATACTACTCATCCATAAAAAGAAGTACTGATACATGCTACAACTTGAATGAACTTTGAAAACATTATGCTAAGTGAAAGAAACCAGAAAACCAAACCTTTTGCCATCAAGTCAATTTCAACTCAAAATGACACTATAGGACAGAGTAGAACTGCCCCATAGGGGTTCCAAGGCTATAAATCTTTATGGAAGCAGACTGCCACCACCTGTCTCCCATGGAGTGGTTGGTGGGTTCAAACCGCAAACCTTTCGGTTAGCAGCTGAGAGCTTTAACCACTGCACCACCAGGCAAAAAGACCACATATTCTATGATACCATTTATATAAAAGTCTAGAATAGGGGAATTTATAGAGATGGAAAGTAGATTGGTCTTTGCTTAGTGTTTTAGGGATGGGGAGAGAAAAGGCTGACAGTGAAAGAGTATGGGGTTTCATTTTAGGATAAAGAAAATGTTCTAAAATTGACAGTGGTGATGATTGCATATATCTGAGAAGACACTAAAAAACATTGAATCGTACACTTCAAACTGGCCATTTGTAAGCAAAGTGAATTATATCTCAATAAAGCTGTTTAAAAAAATTCACACCATCCTCAAAATATACCTAACCATTTCCACAGGATAAGCAAAGCTTACTTGACTCTAAATTCTTAAGGAAAAAAAAATGCTTACTTTATATATTTATATAGAAGGCAATGAATAAAATACATCTACAGTAACAATTTAAAAAAAAAAAAGAAATCTAACCAAAACCAAACCCATTGCCGTAGAGTCGATTCAGACTCATAGAGACCCTATAAGACAGAGTAGAATTGGCCCATAGGATTTCCAAGGCTGTAATCTTTATGGAAGCAATCTAAACCAAACCCACTGCTGTGGAGTCAATTCCGACTCATAACAACCCTATAGGGCAGAATAGAACTGTCCCATAGGTCTTCCAAAGAGCAGCTGGTGGATTCAAACTGCCAACCTTTTGGTCAGTGCTGAGCTCTTAACCACTGTTCCAGCAGGGCTCTTTAAGGAAGCGGACTGCCACATATTTCTCCCACTGAGTGGCGGTGGATTTGAGCTGCCAACTTTTTGGTTAGCAGCAGAGGGCTTAACAACTGCAATAATTGTAAATGCGGATTAAAACTGCAACTACAGGCATACTTCATTTTATTGCGCTTCACAGATACTGTGTTTTTTACACATTGGTGGTTTGTGACAACCCTGCATCAAGCAAGTCTATCGGCACCATTTTTCCAACAGCATGTGCTCACTTGGTGTCTGTGTCACATTTTGGTAATTCTCGAAATATTTCAAACTTTTTCATTATTATTGTATCTGTTATGGTGATATGTGATCACTGATCTTTGATGTTACTTACTATCAAAACTGTTTTGGGGCACCACGAACTGTGCCCATATAAGATGGTGAACTTAATAAATGTCGTGTGTGTTCTGATCACTCCATTGAGTGGCCATTCCACAATCTCTCTCCCTCTCCTCAGGCCTCCCTATTTCCTGAGACACAACAATATTGAAATTAGACCAATTAATAATCCTACAAAGACCTCTAAGTGTTCAAGTGAAAGGAAGAGTCATAGGTATCTCACTTTAAATCAAAAGCTAGAAATGATTAAGCTTAGTGAGGAAGGCATGTCGAAAGCCAAGACAGACTGAAGGCTAGTCCCCTTGTACCAAACAGTTAGCCAAGTGGTGGATGCAAATGAAAAGTTCTTGAAGGAAATTAAAAGTGCTATTCAGTGAACACATGAATGAAAGGAAAGCAAAACAGCCTTATTGCTGATATGGAGAAAGTTTTAGTGGTCTGGATAGAAGAGCAAACCAGCCACAATATTTCCTTAAGCCAAAGCCTAGTCCAGAGCAAGGCCCTAACTCTCTTCAATTTTATGAAGGCTGAGAGAGGTAAGGAAGCTGCAGAACAAAAGTTGGAAGGCAGCAGAGGTTGGTTTATGAGGTTTAAGGAAAGAAGCCATCTCTGTAACATAAAAGTACAAGGTGAAGCAGCAACTGTTCATGTAGAAGCTGCAGCAGGTTATCCAGGAGATCTAGCTAAGATAATTGATGAAGGTGGCTACACTAAACACATTTTCAATGTAGACGAAACCACCTTGTATTGGAAGAAGATGCCATCTAGGACTTTCACAACTACAGAGGAGAAGTCAATGCCTGGCTTCAAAGCTTCAAAGGACAGGCTGACTCTCTTGTTAGGGGATAATGTAGCTGGTGACTTTAAGCTGAAGCCAATGCTCATTTACCATTCCAAAAATTCCAGGGCCCTTAAGAGTTATGCTAAATCCACTTTGCCTGTGCTCTATAAATGGAAAAAAAAAAAAAGCCTGGATGACAGCACATGTATTTATAACATGGTTTACTGAATATTTTAAGCCCACTGTTGAGACCTAATGCTCAGGGGGGAAAAAAATTTCTTTCAAAATATTACTGCTCATTGACAATGTACCTGGTCACCCAAGAGCTCTGAAGGAGATGTACAAGGAGATCAATGTTGTTTTCATGCCTGCTAACACAACATCCATTCTGATCCATGGATCAAGGAGTAATTTTGACTTTCAAGTCTTAGTATTTAAGACATACATTTTGTAAGGCTATAGCTGCCCTGATGGCACAGTGGTTAAGAGCTTGGCTGCTAATCAAAAGGTTGACAGTTCGAATCCACCAGCCGCTCCTTGGAAACCCTATGGGGCAGCTGTACTCTGTCCTATCAGGTTGCTATGAGTCGGAACCAACTCGACGGCAATGGGTTATAGCTGCCACAGATAGTGATTCCTCTGATGAATCTGGGCAAAGTAAACTGAAAATCCTCTGGAAAGGATTCACCATTCTAGATGCCATTAAGAGCATTCGTGATTCATAGGAGGAGGTCAAAATGTCAACATTAACAGGAGTTTGGAAGAAGTTGATTCCAACCCTCAGGGATGAGTTTGAGAGGTTCAAGACTACAGTGGAGGAAGTAACTGCAGTTGTGGTGGAAATAGCAATAGAACTAAAATTAGAAGTGGAGCCCGAAGAAGTGACTGAATTGCTGCAATTTCATGATAAATCTTTAACGGATGAGGAGTTGTTTCTTATGGATGAGCAAAGAAAGTGGTTTCTTGAGATGGAATCTACTCCTGGTAAAGATGCTGTGAACATTGTTGAAATGACAACAAAGGATTTAGAATACTACATAAACTTAGTTGATAAAGCAGTGGCAGGGTTTGAGAGGATTGACTCCGATTTTGAAACAAGTTCTACTGTGGGTAAAATTCTACCAAACACCACTGCATGCTACAGAGAAATCTTTTGTGAAAGAAAGAGTCAATCAACGCAGCAAACATCATTGTTATCTTCTTTTAAGAAATGACCACAGCCACCCCAACCTTTAGAAACCACCAACCTGATCAGTCAGCAGCCATCAACATTGAGGCAAGACCGTCCACCAGTAAAATGATTACCACTCGATGAAGGCTTAAGTGATGGTTAGCATTTTTTAGCAATATTTTTTTCATTAAGGTATGTGCATTTTTTTTTGAGACATAATGCTATTGCACACTTAATAGACTAACCAAACCAAAGCCTACTGCCGTGGAGTCAATTCTGACTCATAGCGACTCCATAGGGTTTTCAAGGCTATAAATCTCCACGGAAGCACACTGCCACATCTTTCTCCTGTGGAGTCGTTGGTGCATTTGAACCGGCCACCTTTGGTTAGCAGTCAATTGCTGTAACTACTGTGCCACCAGCGCTCCTTTAATAGACTACAATATAGTGTAAATATAACTTTTATATGCACTGAGAAGTAAAAAAAGTCACGTGACTCCCTTTATTGCATTGTCTGGAATCAACCACACAGTATCTCCCAGGGATGCCTGTAGATACCCATACCCGGTGGCTATTTGAGGAACCAAGGAGGTATAAGTGTAAACTACTAAATAGTACTCGTTTCTTTGCCTAATAAATAAGGGTATTTTTTAGTCATAGTATATTCAATAAATATAGAACAGAAGAAAAATATATGACTGACATTCTACCATATTAAAACAAGTGCTATCAGAACTGGTGTCTTTTTTTTTTCTTTTCTGATACATGGTTTTTCTTGAGCTCTTATTAGTAATATGGATACAATTTTATAAATGTTTCCCTAGTTATTATAAATAAAGATATTATATGAAATTTTGAAATTTTCATCCAAGAGAATAGTCAAGAAATCAAGCTTGGGGTTAAAAAGAGAGGCAGAGGGGACACAGATTCCTCAAGGAAAGAAGATTGAAAAGGAAAAAAGATGCCTAAGGATGCATTTTAGGATTTCCTCTTATGGACTAAGAAGTGTAAAACCTTGGAGCTCTATCCTCAAAAGTGATTTCTGTAAAGATGTACATTTTTTCTAATTTTTTTGTTTCTCCTAGAGCCCTCCCTCCTGAAGACCTTCAGTCTTTTGCTTCGATATATATGTTATTCCCTACTAAAGTAGCCCTGGTGGTGCAGTGGTTAAGCACTCGGCTGCTATCTGAAGAGTTGGCAGCTCAAACCCACCAGCTGCTCCTAGGGAGAAAGATATTGCAGTCAGCTTCTGTAAAGATTAACCCCCGCCTCCAAAAGAAAAACAAACCGGTTGCCATTCAGTTGATTCTGACTCATAGTGACCCTATAAGACAGAGTAGAACTGCCCCATAGGGTTCCCAAGGAGCTGCTGGTGGATTCAAACTATTGACCTTTTGATTAGCAGCCTGAGCTCTTAACCACTGCACCACCAGGGCCTTGGAAAGCTTATGGGGCAGTTCTACTCTGACCTGCAGAATTGCTATGAGTTGGAATCAACTCGACAGCAATGGAGCTTTTTTTTTTTTTGTTTTTACTTATTTTTTGGTCATTCTCCACTAAAATCTACATTTTCAATGAAAAAATACAAATATTATGGAAAATCCATATGTAACTGAGTGAATTTTGGCTGAACTTAATTGTAATGAGAAAAGATTTTATTTTTTCCCCCAATCCTATGCACGCAACAATCCCCCTCCAATGGACATACACATACTCTCATTTACTACACAAAATTGGATCATAGTTCCTTCATATTTAGGCTGTTGATCATGTTTAATTATATAAAAACATAGTTTATAATATATTCTCTTTGATAATACCCTATTATGCCCTCAAACTACTTGTCAAATTTTAAAAACATATTATTTTTAGGACTTAATATCTTTGTTCTTGTGTCTTTTTAAAATTGTTTAGACACAGTAGTTGGTACATGATAGACACTCAGTTTAGATTTGCAGATCTTTGTACAGACTTTCAAGATTTTATGTATATATATATATGATGTACACATCCATCTAATCGCTCTCCTGGTCGAGCTGCAAACTGTTCTCTTCACCCTAGAACGTCTCCTTTGCCCCTTCCTACCCAATCCTCACAAACAAAAAGGGAGTTACATATTTAGAAATATTTATATTCATTTTCATTCATTCATTCCTAATCATTTTTTAAACACAACATTACTGAACCCTTTTTGCAACTGCTTCAGCAAAAGCTACTTTACAGTGATCACTCTTTTCTGAATGCACGTTTTCAAGGGAAAACTATGTATAAAAATATCATTGGAAATCCATATACAATTGAGCAAATTTTGGGTAAAACTTAATATAAAAAGAAATAGGCTTCAGAAACTTTTCCTTTTTTGTTGGGAGTGAGAGGTCAGTGGGAGCTCAGAAAACATTCATTATTGTTCAATATTCAGAGCAGCAGGGGAGGGAAATTAAAGCAGAGGAGTGGAGAAGAACAGCAGCAATATCCTTAAAATCAGCAACTCTCCTTTGTGGGAGGGGAAGCACCCAAGGGGAATAGAATCTTAGAGTGTCCCATCTCCTTGATCTTGCTGCATTCTGTGAGCAAATATAAAATGGCAAAGCCAAAATGCTGCTGGAGACAGGAGAAAAAAATAGGTAAATAACTGACGGAAATAGAGCTACCCTGCTGTGTCTTGATAAAGGGGGCTGCTCTGAACACCACTGGGTCTTTCAGCCTATTTTTTGTATTAGTTTCAACATATGTCATGATAAATACCTTTAGTCGAGAGACAATGAGATTTCTCAAAGAGGGCCAAATCGTTCAATAAGCAAAAATGGACAAAAATTGAATGAAAGAAGTAGCAATTGCTTGTCAGCTAATACTGGGTAGGTACTGCACAAAATCATTCTTCTTTAGCTATGAATATTTAAAATTGGTAACCACATTACAGGAAAACAAGGACGCAATCTGACAATTTGGCAAGCTCTCTCACATAAAGATGGAGGAAAACACAGAACAAGTAGAATACAACATTTGGCAGTTGCAGTTTCTGAACTGAATGGTTATTATTTCCAAAGCAAGTAATTCCTCAGAAAGCAAAAGTAAAACAAGCAAACAGACTAAAAACCATAGTGATGAATCTGTAAATATAAGCTGATTTTTTCACTGAGATACAGGGGCCACCCTGTGTGATGGAAGACAAATTTTTACTGAATAATACAAGAACTGACTCAATCCGTTATTCCAACTCAATCTGAAGCAAAGAAAACTTATAAATTCATTATTCATTTTTGAACAAATATGAAGTTCTTAGTTCCAGCTGGGACCAGGAGTTGAATAGCCAAATTAGAGAACCAGAGGAAGGTAGGTTTTATGATATACATACCTCATTTCCCTCAGTTCCTGGAGACTTGTTTTTCACCAATGCCTTCAGTGCAGCTTGGACTTCTTTCTTCAGTAGCATTGGTTCTTGATCATAGGCTACCTCCTGAAATGGTTGAATGTCAACCAGTTGTTTTTGGTACAGTGACTCTATATTCCTCCCATCTTCATATGATGCTTCCTCTGTCTTTTAATGTTTTGCCCATAGAATCCTTCAATATTGCAACTCAAGGCTTGAATTTTTTTCTTCAGTTCTTTTAGCTTGAGAAATACCTAGTGTGTTCTTCCCTTTTGATTTTCTAACTTCAGGTCTTTGCATATTTCATTATAATACTTTACTTTGTCTTTTCGAGCCACCCTTTGAAATCTTTTGTTCAGCTCTTTTACTTCATCATTTCTTCCATTTGCTTTAACTACTCTACTTTTAAGAGCAAGTATTAGAGTCTCTTCTGACATCCATTTTGGCCTTTTCTTTCTTTCCTGTCTTTTTAAATAACTTTTGCTTTCTTCATGTATGATGTACTTGACGTCATCCCACAACTCGTCTTGTCTTTGGTCATTAGTGATCAATATGTCAAATCTATTCTTGATATGGTCTCTAAGTTAGGTGAAACTACACTCAAGATCGTATTTTGGCTCTCCTGGACTTGTTTTCGTTTTCTTCGGCTTCAACTTGAACTTGCATATGAGCAATTGATGGTCTGTTCCTCAGTCAGCCCCTGCCTTGTTCTGACTGATGATATTGAGCTTTTCCATTGTCTCTTTCCACAGATGTAGTCGCTTTGATTTCTGTGTTTTCCATCCCGTGAGGTCCAGGTATAGTTGCCATTTATGTTGTTGAAAAAGGTATTTGCAATGGATAAGTCATTAGTCTTACAAAATTCTACCGTATGATCTCTGGTATCATTTCTATCACCAAGGCCATATTTTCCGACTACTGATCCTTCTTCTTTGTTTCCAGCTTTCACATTCCAATCACCAATAACTATCAATGCATCTTAATTGCATGTTTGATCAATTTCAGACTGTAGAAGTTGGTAAAAATATTCAGTTTCCACATCTTTGGCATTAGTGGTTGGTGTGTGAATTTGAACAGTAATTGTATTAACTGGTCTTCTTTGTAGGTGTATGGCTATTATCCTATCACTGACAGCGTTGTAGTTCAGGGTAGATCTTGAAATGTTCTTTTTGACAATGAACGCGATTCCTTTCCTCTTCAATTTGTCATTCCCAGGATAATAGCCCATATGATTGTCTGATTCAAAATGGCCAACACCAGTGCATTTCAGCTCACTACTGGTGAGGATATTGATCTTTATGCGTTCCATTTCATTTTTGATGATTTCCTATTTTCCTAAAATCATACATCCTACATTCCACATTCTGATTATTAATGAATATTTGCAGCTGTTTCTTCTCATTTTGAGTCATTCTACATTAGCAAAATGAAGGTCCCAAAAGCTTGACTCCAACCACATCATTAAGGTTGACTCTACTTTGAGGAGGCAGGATTTCCCCGGTTGATTTTGAGTGTCTTCCAATCTGAGGGGCTCATCTTCTGGCACTGTATCAGACAATGCTCCACTGCTATTCATAAGATTTTCACTGGCCAATTTTTTTAGAAGTAGACCACCAGGTCCTTCTTCCTAGTCTGTCTTAGTCTGAAAGTTGCCCTGAAACCTGTCCATCACGGGTGACCCTGCTGGTATTTAAAATACTGGTGGCATAGCTTCCAGCATCACAGCAACACACAGTCTTCCACAGTTCAATAAACTGACAGACACGTGGTGGAACTGAGGGAATACCAACTGAGATGTTTCAACAAATGGATGTGATGCTGGAGGTGCTCACTCGTCTATGCCAAGAAATTTAGAAAACAACTACCTAGCCAACAGACTGGAAGAGTTCTATATTTGTGCCCATTCCAAAGAAAGGTGATCCAACAGAATGTAGAAATTATCTAACAATATCATTAATATCATATACAAGTAAAATTTTGCTGAAGATGATTCAAAAATGGTTATAGCAGTGCATTGACAAGGTACTGCCAGAAATTCAAGCCGGATTCTGAAGAGGACATGGAATGAGGGATATCATTGCTGTTGTCAGATGGATATTGGCTGAAAGCAGAGAATACCAGAAAGATGTTTACCTGTGTTTTATTGACTATGCAAAGGCATTTGACTGTGTGGATCATAACAAATTGTGGATAACATTGTGAAGAATGGGACTTCCAGAAGGCTTAATTGTGCTCATGAGGCAGTTGGTCAAACAGAGCAAGGGGATACTTCATGGTTTAAAGTCAGGAAAGTTGTGTGTTAGGGTTGTATCCTTTCACTATACTTATTCAATCTGCATGCTGAGCAAATAATCTGAGAAACTGGACTATATGAAGAAGAACGTGATGTCAGAATTGGAAGTTGTGCAGATGACACACTGAAAGTGAAGAGAACTTGAAACACTTGCTGATGAAGACCAAAGACTACAAAGTCTTCAGTATGGATTACACTTTGACATTAAAAAAAAAACAAAAATCCTCACAACTGGACCAATCAGCAACATCCTGATAAATGGAAAAAATACTGAAGTTGTCAAGGATTTCATTTTACTTGGATCCACAATCAACACCCATGGAAGCAGAAGTCAAGAAATCAAACAACATGTTGCACTGGGCAAATTTGCTGCAAAAGACCTCTTTAAAGTGTTGAAAAGCAAAGTGTTGCTTTGAGGACTAAAGTGCGTCTAACCCAAGCCATAGTATTTTCAATCACCTCATTTGCATGTGAAAGCTGGACAATGAATAAGGAAGACCAAAGAAGAATTGATGCCTTTGAATTATGATGTTGGTGAAGAATATTGAATATATCACGGTCTACCAGAATAAAGCACACATCTGTCTTGGTAGAAGTACAGCCAGAATGCTTCTCAGAAGCAAGGATGGCAAGACTTCATCTCACATACTTTGGACATGTTATCAGCTGGGACCAGTCCCTGGAGAAGGACATCATGCTTGGTAAGGTAGAGGGTCAGTGAAAAAGAGCAAGACCGTCAACAGGATGGATTGACACAGTCGCTGCGACAAGGGGCTCAAACATAGCAACAATTGTGAGGATGGCACAGGCACAGGACTGGCCAGTGTTTCGTTCTGTTGTACTTAGACTCTGGCATCTAGCTACAACAAAGATCCAGCACTGGGGTTTGAGATTTATTCATGTTGCACATGCTGATTCAGTCCATTTATTTTAACTTCAGTATAGCATCTTCTCATATGACTATGCATAACCTATTAGTTCATTTCCTTACTGAGGGATACCTAGGTCATTTCCTTTTTTTATTTTTTTATTACAAGCAATGCTGTAATGAACAACTTTGTGAATAACTTTGTTCTAAAAATGATATTCAAAATATTTAACATTCAGAATAATTTGGGCATTGACCAATCAGAATATGTAGATGCCCTACCACTCATAACTAGGTAGCCATTAAAAAAATAGTGTTATAACAGTGTCTGCTGGCTTGATGTTAGTCCTGCCTTCTGAGTTTGTTTGCTAGCCGCGCCCTCCCCCTGGGAGGTATTTTCATAAGTGTGCTTTGCTATTTTTTTTTTTTTTTTACAGCAACGTGTGGAAGAGAATGGCATGGTGGCACTTCTGAGGGTGACTTGCAGGGCGAGGGCGTGGCTGGCAATTGCTTATAGACAAATATTTCTCTAGCCCCTCCTCCTGAACTCCAAGAAGCCACTGATTTTTTTCCTGTCTCTATAGTTTTGCTTTTCCAGAATGTCATGTACTTGGAATCATATAGTATGTAGTCTTTTCAGACTGAGTTCTTTCACTTAGCAGTATTCAGTTAAGGTTTT
The DNA here is from genome assembly GCF_000243295.1 of Trichechus manatus latirostris. Classification (NCBI taxonomy): domain Eukaryota; kingdom Metazoa; phylum Chordata; class Mammalia; order Sirenia; family Trichechidae; genus Trichechus; species Trichechus manatus. The sequence goes on from NW_004443956.1 coordinate 1,593,046, forward strand.
TCCATGTCTGTTCATGACAAGATAGATTCTTTTCTTTTTCTGGCTGGACTTCATTCCATTGTATGAATGTACCACCGTTATTTATCCATTTACCTATTAGTACATCTTGATTGCTTTCCATTTTTGTCTATTATGAATTGAGGTGCTATAAACATCCTTGTCCTGTTTTTGTGTGGACATAAGCTTTCAATTCAAATGGTTAAATGTCTATGAGTGCAGTTGCTGGATCATATACTAAGACTATGAATAACTTTGTAAGAAACTGTCAAACTGTCTTCCAAAGTGGCTTCTGCCATTTTGCATTCCTACCAGCAATGAATGAGAGTTCCTGTTAATTCTACATCTTCACCAGTATTTAGTGTTGTCAACGTTTTGGATTTTAGACATTTTGATAGGTCTGTAGTGGTACCTCATTTTTGTTTTAATTTCTAAATCTTTAATTACACATGATCTTGAGCATTATGTCATATACTTGTTTGCCATCTGTATGTCTTCTTTGGTGAGATGTCTGTTGATCTTTTGCCCATTTTTTTAAAAAAACGGGTCATTTGTTATTGTTGAGTTTGGGTACAAGCCTTTTATTAGATGTGCTTTCTTTATTAGATACATGTTGTCTTATTGCTGAGTTTGGGAATAAGTCTTTTATTAGATATATGTTTTGAAAACACTTTATCCCAGTCTGTGGATTGGATTTTCATTCTCTTAAGAAGCAAATCATTTTTAATAAGTTTATTGTCCAATTATATTTCCTCTTTGAACTAGTCATAAGTTTTACCTGTTTTTCTCTTTATTGGTGTTTCCTTGTTGGTTTGTAAGAGCTCCTTACATATTCTCAATATTAATCCTTTACCGATATTTTCTCCCAGATCATTATTTTTCTTTATATTTTAACATAGTATCTTTTGTTCTACAGCAGTTTAGTTATCGCTTCCTGTACCTTTTATCAAATGAAATATTCCCTTTTTCTGTTTAATACATTTTTCTTGTATATTTTTTCATCGTATAGTTATTCTTCTAGGACAGGATAAACATTTAATTTCTATCACACTTACAGAAACAAATTTTTCTTTGTCTTTTTAAAAGATTTTTAATTACAAACTTCTCTTAAATCTGTTCATACCATCAAATATTTTTCTCTCTCATATTCTTTGGGCTGTTTTTTCCTCAGTACTTCCCAGTTTAGCCCTATCTAATTTCTCTTCTTAACAAATTCCTCATAATTTCTCACCTCTTATTTTTTTCCAGAATTGCTGTAGATTTGTTCTATATCTTCTGAATTTAAAAAATATTGGCTGGGGTTTGGTAACTCTGTGCTGAGGTGACCATCTTGATCTAAACTCTCTTAACTTTGCAAAAACATTTTTGAATACAGTAAGGATAATTGCGAGAAGTATCAACTAGCTACCCCTGGAAGCTCTGATTAGACCAGCTTCAAGGGGTAGAATTAAGAACAATGCTTTTACTAGTCCAAATCCTCCATGAGGCATACACTAAGGTGGGATTAAACATGCAATGATTAAGGGAAACACTTCAGAGAGAAAATAGTTTGAAAGCTGGAAAAGGCTGGGGTGGGGGTGGGAGCCAACAAACAACAATGCAAGCCTACCCAGAATAAAGTAAGGAAGGAAGGTTGGGTAGAAGCATCCTCCACTGTATGAAGTCTCAGAAATGATTGGCAGGCTCTTGGGGAGTCCATTAGTCAAAGTCAGCCATCAGAGGATTCCTGAATCTTCCAAGAATGTGTCTGCATTCGTATTTGTGCCAAGCTCAGTCACTGGTTGAGAAAAGCCCATGTGATGTGAGGCCTGAGTACAAACATGGTGATGGATTTGTGAGCACAGCAGCTGGAGTCTGATTAATTAAAATCTCTGTTGTTAGAGTTCTACAAGACACATTCTCCCAACCTCCAGAGTGATTTATAATTTTTCCTTATTTCATTGAGAGTTACGTTACTTGAACTTCATCAAGTTTCATTAAGTATGCTTTCACTTATTTAGTACATAAACTTCAGAATGGAAGGCATTGTGTCTTCACTATATTTTGAACATTATTCATTTATTTTGTTGTAAAAATACTCATTATTAATAATTTAAAATAACAATGATTCTATTCTTAGCATTTTGTTCAACTGGAATGGTGATGGTAGAAAAGGACCGATTTTATTTGTTATTTATAAGTTTTGGGAGAACAAAAAGAACTTTTTAATTCTCTTTATTAATATGTGAATAGGTGTAATCCCCTCCATACCTGTTCCCTTTGAGTCGATTCGGACTCACTGCAACCCTATAGGACAGAGTAGAGCTGCCCCATAGGGTTTCCAAAGAGTGGCTGGTGGATTTGAACTGCCGATCTTTTGGCTAGTAGCTGAGCTCTTAACCACTGCACCACCAGGGTTAGTACTCAATAAATAAACAAATTACACGTGGTAAACAGTATGCTGGCCAATAACACTTATAGCTAGTAGCATCTCTAAAATTTCTAAACACTACTTTTATAATTGACGTAAACTATTCTGTACACATTTACATCATAATTTTCTTTTTTTTAAATCTAAAAATAGTAGCTTTATTTCTTTTTCTTCATTTTAAGATGAAAACCATCTGCCTTTATACAGCAAGTGTCACGAAAAATGAAATTATGGACAATCGGGGGAAACTGACTTTTTTAATATACGACAAAGAACGAATACCTCAATATTCATTGAACTCTTATAAATTATTATTAAAGACATAAACAAACAGCAAAATAGGTTGTGCATGTCAATTTACAAAAGAAATACAATAATTCCTAAATATATGAGAAAGTGCTCAACCTCACAAAGAAATGCATATAAAACAAAATACTCTTTTGCACATTAGAGGGGCAAACATTTTTTACACCATAATGCAGTGGTAGGAGGGTAGAAGAAAATGAATACTGATATATGTTACTGGTACCTAAGACAAGAGTTTTAAAAGAAAATATGGCCATATTTACTCAAAATTAAAAAACAACAAATGTTCCCATCATCGGATCCTAAATTCCACTCTGGGAGCCTATCCAAAAAATACTACTACATATTAGCAAAATTATATATCTAAGATACTCACTGTGATATTGTTTGCAATAGCAGGGAACTGGAAAACAAACCAAAAAAAACACGTGTCCATAAATAGAACAATGGCTGAGTAAATTCAATGTATTTAGAGAAGCATATTACAAAATAGCATGCCAGTAACATTTTTCCATTGTTCTTTTAAACGTACTTATATAGATGTGTTATACAGGCATGGGAAAAAACTGGGACCTTCTTACGGTAGATCATAATTTTCTACATCCAAAATTTTCTCCCGTTTTTTGTCTCACCATTTCTAACTCTCCTGTCTTTCCTTCCTAATCACCATTTTACTAATGTATTTATTCATACTTAATACATTTGGTTTTTCATTCTCAGGTAAGTCTTCATTTCCTCTTATACTTTCTGTTCTTTTCTAAAACTGCAATAATTTCAAGGTTTTAGCATTTGATTTTCTGAAATAAATATGGGATTCCAGGTACAGTCTTCTCAACAGTGAAGAGAGGCAGACAATTACCTCTCCTCTTGGTTCATGACATGATGCCTTTTCAACCCCAAATAGCTCAGCAATTTTCTACTGCCAGCACAGACTGCAAATTCACATTTAATTTGCTATCCACAGTCACTTTTCCCTTCACCTCGTCTCCTGTGGAAGTCTAGAAAATGTAGACAAACCTAACACACTTTTATTAATATTTCTCATTGAGTATGTCCCACTTAACAAATGCAACTCTTCACACATTTAGCAACGTATATGTCTAATCTGCACATGTCAGTTTTAACTGTTCTTTGTAATTGAATTGTATGCAGAATTGGGAGTTTCTGGGTGGTATAAAAGGTTGATGTGCTTGCCTGCTAACACAAAGGTTGAAAGTTCAAATCCACCCAATGCCACCTCAAAAGAAAGGCCTGGTGATCTACTTCTTAAAAATCAGCGATTGAAAACCCTATGGAGCACAGTTCTACTGTGACACACAGGGGGTTGCCATGAGTCAGAATCGAATCAACAACTTTTTTTTTTTTGGTGTGCAAATTGGGACTACTGTTTGTGATCTATGGTAAAAGAAGATAAAGCCCTGAATGAGGGCCCAGGGTTCCACTTCAACTCCATACCTTTTATGTGACCTTGATTAAGGCCTTAACATTCTTTCATACATCCCTAGTTTCTTCTGTGGCCAAAGAAGGGCTTAACTAGATAATATCTGAAGATCCTTCTAATACCTGAAGGTGATGATTCTGAGAAGCCTAATGTTGTAGGCTGAGGTTTTCTGAGATCACGACTTTTTCTCAAAGTTATTTTTTCCATTATAGAGGCATCATTAGCCTATTCAAAATTATAGAAATAACAGAAAGAATCAAAAAAGTGTCACCCCCCCCCCATGGTCTCAGGGAACAGCTAGCTCAACTGGCATGACACAGCCTATAAAGACAACACTCTACATTCTATCTTGATGAGTCGTATCTGGGGTCTTAAAAACCTGTGAGTGGCCATCTAAGATACTCCACTGGTCTCATCCCTTCGGGAGCAAGGGAGAATGAAGAGAACAGGATACAAGGAAAAGATTATCCCGAAGGACTAATTGTCCACAGCTACCAAGGCCTCCACCAGACTGAGTCCAGTACAGCTAGATGGAGCCCAGGTACCACCACTGACTGCTCTGACCAGGATCGCAACAGAGGGTTCTGGACAGAGCTGGAGAAGGATGTAGAGCATAATTCTAACTCACAAAAAAAAGAGCAGATTTACTGGCCTAAAGGAGACTGGAGAAACCTCGAGAGTGTGGCCCCCAGACACCCTTTTAGCTCTGTGGTGAAGTTACCTCCGAGGTTCACTGTTCAGCCTGGGAGTGGACAGCCCCGTAAAACCAAATGAGACTAACGAGGTACAGGAGTCCAGTGACAAGGGCCCGAAGGCAGAAGGGGACAAGGAAGCTGGTGATAGGGAACACAAGGTTGAGTAAGGATATTGTTGATGTGTTGTGAGATTGTTAACCACTGTCATAGGGCAACATTTGTAGTAACTGTGAAATGAGAAACTATTTTGTTCTGTAAGCCTTCATATTAAGTGAGAATAACAGCACAATTGGAAGAGCGTAGTCAATGTCACTGAACTGTGTATGTAGAAATTTTTGAAACGGTGTATCTTTGGCTATGTGTATTTTCACCAAAAAAAAAAAAAAGTTTGAGAAGTTAGAGGGTTAATATGTTGTGGGGTTATTAACCAATGTCAAAGAACAACATGTGTACTACTGTTTCATGAGAAACTATTTGTTCTGTAAGCCTTCACCTGAAGTACAATAAAATAATTAAAAAAAAAAAGTGTCACCCCTCATCTCACTACTCAGAGGCAATAACCATCAATGTTTTTAACTTTCTTCAAGTTTTCAATGTGTTATGTTTCTATAATTATCTGCATATTATTTTCTATCCCAGTATTTCATGTAACATAATGACTCAACTATACTTTATCCTGTAGCCAGAAACCAAACTAGTTGCCATTAAGTCAATTCTAACTCATGGTGACCCCATGTGTTGCTCAGTAGAACTATGCTCCATAGGATTTTCAACGCTGTGACTTTTGGAAGCAGATCTCCAGACCTTTCTTCTGAGGCACCTTTGGGTGGGTTCAAACAACCAACCTTTAGGTTAGTACTTGACCACTGAACTGTTTGTGCCACTCAAGCACTTCATTTTATCCTATACTATGTAGTTTCATTTTAATAGTAATGTATACTCATGAAACAGATCAGAAAATACAGAAAACACACACATACACATAAGGAAAAAATTGAAAATAACTACATCCTGAATGTGGGTATACACATGCACACAGGTTTGTGTGTGTGTATTATACATGTGTATATGTATATAATTGGAATCATACATTTAAATATTACATATAGCAATTATATATAATTGCAATTATAGTTTTAAGCATTATATACATACACACACATTTAATTGCAATCCTACTTGTATAATTTCTTATAGGTCTAAGATTACAGACCTGAAGCAGGTATGAACTATTACATCTCTGGGCATTCATGTCTAACTCCTGAGTGGTCTTGTGAAATGCTCACTAACATTTTGTTACCTTTCTCACATCTTTTAGATTGTCAGTCTCAATAAAAAGCCAACTTGGAAGAGTTAAAGCTATTTACTTCTTGTCCAAGAATCTGCATATTTCTGCTTGACAGCTTAAAGGAGTCGTCATGTGCAGAACAATTGCAAAATGAGACCTCCTTAACCTTGTCCTGGAAGTGCAGAGACCATGATCTCCTCATCAAACTGAAGGGAAGCTTCACAGAGACCTCTTAAAATATTTCTTAAACTGAAGGCCGAAAAATGGAAAGGGATCACCTGGAAATCTTTGCCATCAGCCAAGGGTGAGGAATGAGGATTGGATCAGATGTGGGGTGAATCATTGTGGATGTGTGATCTAGGTAACTTGCAGAAGAAATGTGTAACAGGATATGGAAAACAATGTTCAAAGTAGAAGTACTCAAAGAAATTTAAATAAAATGTGAAACTGTGAACTACCAAGTTGACAATGATAAACTGTTTAAACCAACAAATGCTGTGGGACTTGTAGTGACATTTATGCCCACCAGGGCCAGATCACCCAATAAACAAGGTACACAATGGCCCAACTGCGCCTTCCTACCAATCTGCAGTGCACAATTCACCTGCCCCCACCACATTAAAGATGTGGTGACACCCATGTGAAATGGCTTTTCCCTACCACCTTATTCATTGCTGAAATACAGATGTAAGTTATGCATGCTCAACAGTCATAGTGAGACCATGAGGATGAAACCTATAAACCAAAAATGCCAATGTAGAAAGACAGAAAGGGCCTGAGTCTGTGATGACATCATTGACAACTGTGCCAAACTGGGATGCTTATTCTCAGACTTCTTGTTGTCTGAGACAAACTCTTTACTTGATTTAGATTCTGTGTGCCAGGTTGCCTGTTGCCTGCTGTCAAATGTGCTCGCTAACTAATGCACAAATTTATTCTAATTTTTAGCAATTTCATTTTAGCAGTCCTATCACATATAAATTCAATCTAAGACGCTAAACCCAGCCATTTTTTATAGTCCAATGGAGAAGTTAATGGTGGACAATGTTTACACCAAAGTTTAAAATAAGGTGTAGTGAATTTTTCTGATTTTTCCCCCTCATCTGCGCTTTATTAACTGACAAAGTTGTCTGATTTACTTGATAAAAACAAAACATGATACCATGTTTGCTGAAGGAATGTAGCATGTTTTACATTCTCCTCACATCTCTGATGTGCCCTTTGATGTCTCTTCACTTGACTCAAATGGCATGAATTATAATCAGTCATTTTAGTGTATTCCTCGAACTGCTTTGTGAGGTCTTTGTGTGCAAGGACCTGGTTATAACCTCAGCACTTAGCACAGAGTTTTGCCAAGAAAATATTTGTTTGATATATATTTGCCAAATGTTCTGTGGATGCTTTAGGAGCAGGCTGTAAAGTCACAGTGTTTACAAGGATTTGCGGTGGATATATGCAATTTTGGACTACTATTTATTAAGTCCCTGTTTCCTTTTGTAGGGGTCAGCAAACTTTTTTGGTCAAGTGCCAGATAGTAAATACCTTCAGCTAAATGGTCTTTGCCATAACTACTCAACTCTGCCGCTAACACAAAAAAGCAGCCACAGACAATACAAAAACAAATTGAAACAAATATTTGCAGCTATGTTCCAATAAAACTTATTTAGAACAATAGACAGTGGTCTGAATTTGGTCCATGGGCCATAGCTTGCCAACCCTTGCACATGAGCCAGGTGTCCACTCCTATTATTGAAGTCCAAAAGATTAGAAACTTATTTTCCATTCACAATGATAAATTGAAAGGGTGGGAGTTAGAGAATGCTGCCAAAACTCATCTTACTTGACTGTTCCCTTTTCAGTACTTTAAATCTGGAGCAAGTGACATGAGAAGAAAGGAAAGTGAGCAACCATTCATTGTAGCAATGGGATGTGCTGACCAGATTTTTCCTGCCTTAACACCACTGTAGTACTCTTGGCTTTTCACATCTGTAGGGCTTTGTTTTTTTATTTTTAAAATAAAATTTCAATGTTAAAATGCAGAAGACTTTATATGAAATGTGAATTTTCAGATTCTCTTGAAAAATTGGGAAAATCATAAGGACTTTAGTAGTAGCTGTTCCTTTTAGACTGAGCATGAGTTTGCCACAGTCCCCATCAACTCCATTGCCCTCCCCACTATGAGGCTGACCATCAGTTAGTTGCCATTTTGCATCACACGTATGCTGTTGTTTTTCTTAGCCTGGCCTGCTTCACTCAGTATGTTCTCAGCCTAGTACATGTATAGACTTGAAGGCTTAGCTGCTTCTCAGGTCATCATAATACAATGTTATTTTCAGGATCATTCCATATCTCCTCTGGATATGGTTCTATAAGTGTTCCTCTTAAATAACCCAAATTAAACAAAATAATCCAGAAGTGAAGGAGAATCGCCACTACCTTTCTCTTTTCGTACGCTCCAAGTAGGGAAATGATGGCTTTTTCTTCTTCTTCCTCTTCCTCTTCCTCTTTTTAAATCATGAAACAATGGACTGCATTCTTGGTTTAGGGAGGAATAATTCTACTCTTATTCCTCCCTCCAGGCTTTCTCAAAAACTATGGTCCATAACCACATTTTATAATTTTTATTTGAAAGCATTGTTTCTGGACGTAAGGTTGGCAATTTTACATTTGTTCTGGACGTAAGGTTGGCAGTTTTACATTTGTTCCTACCCGAGGTAGCAAAATACTGTTAAATGCAGCCTATTACTGAATGGACAGTTTTTTCTCTATTCTTGATGTTTCCTTCCGTGAGGAGGGAGCTCCGTTCATGTAACCCAACTGGCCCTTCTCTTCCCTTTCACTCATTCAGTCCTAGAAGAGTAGATTTAATTTTGTTTAGAGGTTTATGAAGAAGAATGTGGGAATGTGCACCCCAACCCAAGCTTTTGGGAGCAGGAATTCCCTCATAAAGTGTGCTATTTTTCTGCTCTGTTAATCTGTAAATTCACAAGGGGAAGCCTGTGGTGGTTAACCCCTGTTTCTGGGTAAGTTTCAGTATAAATCAGAGGTTCTGTATTGGAAACCTCATTTGCACCCAAACTTAATATATATTTTTCAATATCAACTTTATCAGTAATAAAGGAGCTACTTTGACCCCCCACCTGATTAACTCTTTGGCTTTATTTATAAATAGGTTCAGAAACCAGGCAGTGAAAAAGGAGTGATATTATTGAGTACCCTCAGGAACACCAACACATGTGAGTAACAAATTACCCAAACTGTTACTTGGAGGCCACATCCCTTCAAGTTTTTTTCTTTCTTTGTTTTGTTTTGTTTTTAGACAATTTGATCAATATAGCGTCTAATCCTGACCCAAGAGATGGATACAAATATCTGTCATGGAAAGGTTACCCTCATGATACTTACTGCTGTTACATCAACTCCCTGATGATAACTTTATTTAGGGGCATCAGTTTCTGGTTACAGGATCATTAGTCTTCTCAGAAAATAATAAAATTAAACCACATTTTGTTAGTGCCTAAGTACCATTACGTTTAGCATTTAAGGAGCTAGATGTGATTTCTGGTCACTCCAGGAGGTATTCAGACCCTTAGTTTGAACATGGCACAAGTGTATCACTAAGCCTCTTTCATTAAATTGGGACAAGGAACAATCTGGTTAAATGTATCCTCAAAGCCTGTTTTTATCTGACATATCTCAAAGAGTTCCAGGAGCCCCAGTCAGAAATTCATCTCTGCCCAGCTAATAGGCCTCTGATACTATTTTTCTTGCTAGTGAAAATGCTATTTTCTCATTCCCAGATTACATTTTTTAAATAGATTTTTCACACATTGCCTTCTGGAACTAGATTTTGAAGATTTAATATGGGTACAGTAAGAATTAGTAGTCAGCATACATTTCACTCATGGTGTCTGGAAATCATAAAAATCTGATGCACTATATAGAATGCATTTCAGCAACTGCCAGGCTATTAAAAAAAGCGAACAAGTTGTCACAGGTTACAGTTCAATTTTTTCTTAACTCTAAAGCAGAAGTATATGTTTTAAATATTACTTTAAAAAATGGGATGAGATCAAGTTACTTATCAGAAAAAATAGTAGAATGTATGTTTTATTTTATAGCTTCAAAGAGATTATGGAAGACGTCCTCTAATTGCATACATTCTGAAAATACATGTTATAAAATGTCATGGATGGGAGAAGAAATGTGTGGCTCAAAGTGGTACTCTAAAATAGTATCTGTCTGGTTTTACTTTATGTTCAAATTTTATAATCACATTTTATAATTTTATTTTATATTCTAATAATTACTTTATATTCAAATTTTATAATTTTATATACTGTGGTAAGTATATATGTGACATAATTGCCATTTCAACATTCTTCCCATGTACAGTTTAGTGACATTAATTGTGTTCATCATGTTTTGCAACCATCACCTTTGTCCATTACCCTGAACAGAAGCTCAGTGTCCCCTAAGGAATGAGTCTCCCTTTCCCCCCTTCCTTCCTCCTTCCTACCCCCAGTAACCACTGATCAACTTTGGTCTGTATATACTTGCCTAATGTAGATATTTCATATAAGTGGACTCATACAATATTTGTCCTTTTGTGACTGACTTATTTCACGCAGCCTGATTATTTTCAAGATTAGAATCATCCATGAAGAGTTAATTCTCCAAACCTGCATATCTTACTTCAAAGAGGCTAATGTAAAATTCTAATAATGCATGAAAATTGTTTGAGAGCACAAACCCAAGCAAGGTACTCAATCCAGTCTTATTAAGATAATTAGAAGACCAATAGAAATCTTAGCTACAGGTCTCTCAGCCAATATTATTTCTTCTAATAATATCTCACTGTGTTTTAGGTGAAAGTTACACAGAAAATTAGGTTCCCATTTAACAATTTTTATACAAATTGTTCCTTGCCATTGGTTACAATTTTTACAACGTGTCAGCATTCTCATTATTTTCATTCTGTTTGTTCTGTTTCCATTGATCTAGCTTCCCTTCCCCTCCTTGTCTTCTCATCTTTGCTTTTGTGTAAATGTTGACCGTTTGATATCATGTAGTTAATTGTTTAAGGAAGCACATTACTCACAGATGATATTCTTTATTTTATAAGCCGATCTATTATTTGGCTGAAAGGTGACCTACAGAAATAGCTTCAGATCCAGTTTCAAAGGTTATTTTAGGGTGATAATCTCAGAAGTTCCTCTAGTCTCTATCAATCCAGTAGGTCTGGCATTTTTTAGGAACTTGAATTCTATTCTACATTTTTCTCCCATTCTATCCCGGAACTTCTATTGTGTCCCTGGTAAGAACAGTCAGAAGCTGTAGCCAGGTACAGTCTAGTTTTCCTGGTCTCAGGTTAAAAGAGGTTGCAGTTTGTGTGGGCTATTAGCACTGTGGACGAGTTTCTTCTTTGAGCCTTTGATTTCCTTCATTCTCTTTTGCTCCATATGAGTGGAGACCAATAGCTAAATCTTAGATGGCCACTCACAACCTTTTAAGATCTCAGATGTTACGCACAAATCTAGGGCGTAGAATACTACCTTTGTAAACTGTGTTATGCCAGATGACTAAATTTTCCTCTGAGGCTATTGTCCCAAGCCTTCTAACCAAGTAAACCAATCCCGCAAGTTATTTGTATATGTCTAGGAAGCCTCCATAACTTTGCCCCCTATATGGGTTGCTAAATATGTGGATATATATGTAGTGTACACACAAACATGTATATATACATGTCTACAGATACATCTATACATGCACATGCATCTACTTTTTGTCTTAGTCATCTAGTGCTGCTGCAACAGAAATACCACAAGTGGATGGCTTTAACAAAGAGAAATTTATGTCTTCACAGTAAAGTAGGCTAAAAGTCCAAATTCAGGGCGTCAGCTCCAGGGGAAGTCTTTCTTCCTCTGTCAGCCTTCTCATCAATGTTCCCCCTTCTCCGTGCAGGGACCCTGGGTCCAAAGGACACGCTCTGCTCCTGGCACTGCTTTCTTGGTGGTATAAGGTCCCCCTGTCTCTTTGCTCACTTCTCTCTTTTATACCTCAAGAGATTGCCTCAGGACACAATTCAATCTTAAGGATTGAGTCTTGCCTTACCAACACAACTGCCACCCATCCTCCCTCATTAACATCATAGAGGCAGGATTTACAACACATAGGAAATTCACACAATACCAGGAATCATGGTCCAGCCAAATTGATATACACATTTTTGGGGGGATATAATTCAATCCATGACACTCATGTATGCTATTTTATACACATATATGATATGCATCTATATCTACCCATGTAACATCACATTTTTTTTGTTATTTTTGCTGTTGTTGTAAGATTGTATATGTTATAGCATTTACCAAAATTGTCCTTCTTTCTCATGTACTTCTTAATGTCTTTATTTACCTTGGTCAAGTTGTGCTGACTTCCCCTATATTTGGGATTGCCTTTCCCATCACCAAAGGTAACAAGTGTCTACTATGTAGAAAGTGATTCCCCCTCCCTTTCCCTCCCAGCCCTGATAACCATCAAAGAATTTTGCTTTCTGTGTATGTATCTATTCTCGATTTTTTATAATAGTAGGACCATACAAAATTTGTCTTTTTGTGATTGACTTATTTCACTCAGCATAACGTCCTCCAGATTCAGCCATGTTGTGAGATGTTTCACGGACTTCTCATTATTCTTTGTAGTTGCATAGTATTCCATTGTATGCACGTACCACACTTCGTTTATCCATTCATCTTTTGTTGGCACTTAGGTTGTTTCCATCTTTTTGCTATTGAGAATAATGCAGCAATGAACATACATGTGCATATGTCTATTCAAGTCACTGCTCTGATATCTCTAGGATATATACCTAGGAGTGGGATTGTTGGATCGTTGTTATTGTTGTTTGCCGTTGAGTCAGTTCCAACGCATAGAGACCCTATATATACTGGATCATAAGGTAGTTCTATTTCTAGATTTTTGAGGAGGCACCACACTGTTTTCCATAGTGGTTGTACCACTTCACAATCCCAGCAGCAATGTATAAGAGTTCCATTCCCCCCACAACCTCACCAACATTTATTGTCTTCTGTATTTTCGATCATTCCCATTCTTACAGGGTCAGATGGTATCTCATTGTAGTTTTGATTTGCATCTCGCTAATGTCAGCCAATATTATTTTTTGATTCATGATTTTTTTTTTCAGAATTCCTGGCATGCAAATTTTTTAGAGATTTAATACATAGAGAGCATTGTACAGGAAAAAAAATGGCCGCCTTGGAACTGCTACCCAGAGTAAATATTTACAAACCTGTCAACCTGGCATTGATTTGTATAGAGTGAATGCAGACAAGAAATCCAAAGCTTATCTTCTTCTTCCGCACAAAAATATTTGCAATAGAGACCTTTAGCAGAGAAGGTGGCCAGTATATCCAAGTAAAATGAGAAGTACATACAGTGTTTTATTGCATTATATGGCAATCCCTCCACAAAAATAAAAAGATCTACAATAGAAGAAATTGCAGGTTTTGAAAGTTTTCTTTAATTATATGCCTCATGTCATTTTTATGTATAGCATATTATAAACCAGTCTATATATTACAGAAAATATATACTTCAAACTTATGAGTAAATGCAGCCAGTTCTACAAATTCCATTTTACAGTAGTGATAAATGCCTACATGATTTATAGAGTGTATATGAAGTAAGTAAACCCCAAAGAAGTCACTTAAAAATCCTCTATTCAAACCTGTATTTTAAAAATACTTCAGTTACCTATTAATATTCTTATCTTAATTTGATTTTTGCTCTAGGAAATTGAATGAGAGAGTAGATGGTCTTATGAGCTTTTTCTTCTTGGCCAGAACCACCACCATATACAACACACACACAAAAATCAACTCCCTGTACCATCTGTAAGAAAACAGCTTAGGGAGAACAAAAAAGTTTTAATTTCCCAGTGCTGCTTTCAAGCTGCAGCTGTAGGAGCAACACTGAGTCTTTGTAAAACTGCTCAGCTTGCTTCTGTTTCCAGGCATTGGCGTTGCATGGTATTCGAGGGAGCTGAACTTAGTACCATAAATGTGAAGTGTTGTGTTTTATGGATCTCTCCTGCCTTTAAGCAAGATTAAGAATCAAAAAATCTTCCATATATGCTAAGAGATGTAATAGGCTGGCCTTGCCACATGGTGCATCATCACAGATTCCACATACTTACCCTAATAATTTACCAACCAAACAATATGTGGGAGTTTGGTTTATAATTTAGCTTTAAAAGATATTTAACAGAGGGTTGCTTCTCCTTCTTCCTCATGCCTACGCTCCAATCTGTTGCCATGTCTGATAGGTTCTACCTCTAAAATAACTTCTCCCTGCTTTCACTATTGCAATACTAGAAAATTCAAAATCATTTGCAATTTTCTCTTTACTTCAAACCTCTTTTCTATCCATACTATGCTACTTCTGTCAAATATGTTCCTGACCACGTTATTCTTTTGCTGAAAATCTTTTAATGAATTCCACTATCTCCAGAGAAAAGTCCAAATGTATAGCCTGATATTAATGGCCTATTTTACGGCCTACCTTTCTAACCACAACACCATTTTACATTCTAATCGGCCAAAAAATTGGCTTTTAACACGCTCAGCTGCTAACCAAAATGTTGGAGGTTCAAGTCTACCCAGAGATGCCTCAGAAGAAAGGCCTGGCAATCTACTTCTAAAAAAAAATCAGCCATTGAAAACCCTATGGGTTTCCCTGAGATAATCTTTAAACCTTAAACTAAAAATATCCCCTAAAGTCTTCTTAAAACCAAACCATAGTTAGGCTTAACTAGTAAAGAATGTCTACCTTAAGCATTGTGCTCTTTTAAGAACTACCTATATGGGATCAAATTGACAATAGCAACTTGAAAGATTAGACAGAAACTTGGGGGTCAGTGAGCTTATGTTAATGGAGGAGAAACAATTGTGGAAAGGAGGGTGTGGATGGTTGGACAACTTGAAGAATGTAATCAATGTCACTGAATCGTACACACAGAAATTGTTGAGTTGGTGTATTTTCTGTTGTGCATATTCTCAATAACAACAACAAAAAATAAAACAAGTTATTAAAAAAAAAAACTGTGGGACACACACATGGGGTTGGTACAAGTTGGTATTGACTCAAAGGTAACTGGTTCCCCTCTACTCAGGCAGAAATAGTCTACTTGCCTAATTCTGCTAACCGCTGCTCTAAACTCAAATGCTAACTCCTGGATCAGACATTACTTAATCTGTTTTTGTAGGAGATACCTATTTAGTCCGCACAACATCCATACTCCCATCTTTTGGTAACAGTCTCCTGTAACTGTAATTCCACTCAAAATCCCAAGAGGGTTTGTTGAACTCTTTTGCCCTTATTCTTAACCCATACAGTTAAGGTGGACTGGTCACAACCTTTGGGAGCCTAGCTTTGACGACACGACACAGGTCTGGCCAATGATTGCACCCCAATTACCAGGCTGTAGGTATTCTGCAGAGAACATATGTTTATCTAATCAGTACTAATTCTGGGATTTCTGCTGAGACACTACAGGAGGCTCTTTTAGTCAGGATTGTTGAATTAAAAATAAAGCTGAGGCTACTGGCACTTCTTCACCACAGCAGGATCAGTTAAAACAAAATAAACTCTGGAAACATCTTAGTTAAAATTCAGAACATCAGTGATACAGAGCAATTTTAAATGCTACCAAGCCAAACCCGTCACCATCGAGTCGATTCTGACTTAAGTGTCCCCATGTGTGCAGAGTAGAACTGTGCTCCATAGGATTTTTAAGCCTGTGACCTTTCGGAAGCAAATCACTAGACTTTCTTCCAAGGCACCTCTGGGTGTGTTCAAACCACCAACCTTTCAGTTAGTAGTCAAGCGCTCAACTGTTTGCACCATCCAGGGACTCTTTAAATGCTGTCAGAGGAAATATATTATTTACAAAAGTATGTCAACTAGAGTAACAGCAGACTTCTCAAAACAATAGAAATAATGGAGTTATGTCATTAAGGTATTAAAGAAAAATACTGTCTGCATAGAATTCTATATCTAGCTAAAGCAGGAGTGAGAAATACAATTAAAAACTTGTCGTACACATAAAAGCCAAGATAATTTACCACCCACAGGCCTAGAAGACAGAACTACTAAAGGACATAATTTATCTGAAAGAAAAGATCCACAAATTAAAGGAAGAATAGAAGATAAATAGTGGGGAAAAAAGAATTCAATAAAATATTTTCATAAGTTAATTAATTGGGAACTAAAATTATATATATTAATAACAGTATATGGATCATAAAAAATTATGGATAACATTATGAAGAATGGGAATTCCAGAACACTTAATTGTGCTCATGTGGAACCTGTACAGAGACCAAGAGGCGGTCGTTCAAACAGAACATGCGAGTATCGCATGGTTTAAAATTAGGAAAGGTGCGTGTCAGGGTTGTATCCTTTCACCATACTTATTCAAATCTGTATGTTGAGCAAATAATCCAAGAAGCTGGACTGTATGAAGAACTGAGCATCAGGATTGGAGGAAGACTCATTAACAACCTGCGATATGCATATGACACAATCTTGCTTGCTGAAAGCTAAGAGGAGTTGAAGCACTTACTGATGAAGATCAAAGGCTACAGCCTTCAGTATGGATTACACATCAACATAAAGAAAACAAAAATCCTCACAACGAGACCAATAAGCAACATCATGATAAACAGAGAAAAGATTGAAGTTGTCAAGAGTTTCATTCTACTTGGATTCATAATCAACGTCCATGGAAGCAGAGGTCAAGAAATCAAAAGATGTATTGCATTGGGCAAATCCTCTGCAAAAGACCTCTTTAAAGTGTTAAAAAGCAAAGATGTCACTTTAAGGACTAAGGTGTGCCTGACCCAAGCCATGGTGTTTTCAATTGCTGGACAAAGAATTAGGAAGACAGAAGAAGAATTGATGCCTTTGAATTATGGTGTTGGCAAAGAATATTGAATCCACCATGAACTACCAGAAGAACAAACACATCTGCTTTGGGAGAATTAAAGCCAGAATGCTCCTTAGAAGCGAGGATGGCAAGACTTCGTCTCACGTACTTTGAACATGTTATCAGGAGGGACCAGTCCCTTGAGAAGGACATTATGCTTGGTAAAGTAGAGGGTCAGCGAAAAAGAGGAAGACCCTCAATGAGATGGATTAACACAGTGGTTGCAACAATGGGCTCAAGCATAACGACAATTGTGAGGATGGTGCAAGACCCGGCAGTGTTTCGTTTTGTTATACGTAGGGTTACTATGAATAGGCACTGACTTGATGGCACCTTACAACAACAACAATTAATTATATACATATATATATAATTATTTATATATATAATATCATATATTAATTACATATATTAATATATGTTCTATATTTATATATAATATGCTAAATTATATATATTAATAACAGGGATGGTGATGATGGAGAGATCAGTTGTAATTACAGTACGCTTAAGGTGTTATTTTATTCACAAAGAAGACAGAGTTAAATAATAATCACCATGTTTCTGAAAATGTATTGTTAACTATGTATATTAAAACTTTCATATATTGCTGGTGTGAGTGTAAACTGAGGCACTTTTGAAAACTGTTTGGCAATATCTATTAAAGCTGAACATATATGTATCCTATGACCTAGCAATTTCATTCCTATACACCTAGCAGAAATGCATATTTTTTTTAATCAAAGAAATGCAAAAGATTGTTCACAGAAGCACTATTTTAATATCCAAAAACTGGAAATCAGCCTTGTATCTATCCACAGTCAAGAGAATAAATTGTGGTATATTTATACAAAAGAACACTATAGATCATGAGAATACATAAACTAATAATAAAGACAACACAGATAAATCTTGTAAACATGTTAACCAAAAGGAGCCAGACACAAAAGAACTCATGCTAAGATATTCTAATCTCATGAAGTTCAAGGATAGGTAAAACTAATCTATGTGGTTAGAGGTCAGGACAGTGTTACCCTTGGGGGACAAGGTAGAAACTCGAAGGCATCACCAGACAGCTTCTTAAGTTCTAAGAATATTCTGTTTCTCTATCTGGGTGCTGGTTATACAGATTTGTTTACTTCATGAAATTTAACCAGTTGTTTGACTTATTCTATATACAAGTGATACAGCAATGTGTTTTCCATTAAAAGAGCAACAAAAAAGATAAAAATAATCGTTAAAAATGAATAAAATCTGAAACTTCCAAACCAAGAGAGGAATAACAGGAGTCTATAAAACTTTATTAACTCAATAGAGAGCAGTTAAATAAGCAAAGCAAATAAATATTTTTTTAAAAGATAGCAATAATTTATTCATTTATCCAGCAAAGATTGATGGAGCAGAACATTTAGGTTTTTGGCACTGTTCTTAACACTATGAATATCGAATTGAACAAAACAGACAAAAATTCCTGCCTTAGTGGAGCATACATCCCAGTGATGGGAGGACAACAAACAAGGTAAATAAATAAGGTGTATAGTAAATTACATAGTGGAACTGCTATGGAGAAAAATAAATGCGGGCAAGGAGATAGTGCCAGAGTGGGGGGGAATCAATAGTAGGTGGCCAAGGGAAAATTCATTGAGAAGGTGACACTACAAGACTTGTAGACGTAAAGTTTTGAGTCAAAAACAAGGATGTACAGGCAGAGTAAACAGTAAGTGCAAAAATTCCACAGTGGTAGAAAAGGACATCATGTTTGGTAAAGTGGAGGATCAGTAAAAATGAGGAAAACCCTCAATGAGATGGCATGACACAATGGTGACAATGAACTCAAACATACCAACAATCATGAAGGTGGTGCAGGACTGGACAATGCTTAGTTTTGTTACATAAAGTCTCCGTGAGTCAGAGCCAACTCAACAGCAACTAACAACAACAAAAGAGTTATCTGAAATTCAAAAGAAGCCAGTGTGACTGAGCAGAGTTCAGACGGGGGAGAGGGGGCAGAGATGAGGTCAGAGAGCTAATGGGGGCCAGAACATGTGGGCCTTGTTGGGAGGTGCTGAGTGTATGTGAGGAGTAAGAAAAATGAAAGATGATTCTAAGTTGTTGAGCCTAAGGACATAGAAAATGGAGTTACTGATAAGTGCAATGAGAAATACTGTGGGAGAAGCAAATAAGTCAGCAATGACAATAAATATAAATGGATTAAACTCACTTTTTAAAAGAAAGAGTTACTAGATTAACTCAGAACAATTTGGCAGCAATGGGTTTGTTTGTTTTTAAGACATTATTTGTTCTTTTATGAATGCGTATGTAGTTCTTTAATGAAATAATTTATGTAAAAGTACCTCTTTCCTTTAAATGTCAAGTTTCTTGCAATTTTCCAGAAGGGTCTCTGGAAGCAAAGACATATTAATTATAACACTAAACAAAAAACACAGTGTATTTAATTAGACAACAGGTCTAAAGGAAATTTAGATGCCAAATTTATCTTTCTGCTCAATCTGATACATTTTTTATAAGGTTGTCTTTATCTTTCTTAGTTCAGAAAGTAAGCCCTCAGTAAATACTAGATACTGGTTTTATTATTTTTTTATTCTTATTATTATCTGGGGGTACAGCAGCTCGGTTTCTTTATACATACTGAAATGGCAAGCCATTGCCTTTATTATTGTGCTGACAATTAGTACTAAATTTGATGTAATCATCTGCAGATGCCTTCCCTACCAAGACTAGAACCAATCACATTTTATCTATTTCGGACAACAGTAAAGAAAAAGAGGTTTTTAAACGACAGAATCTGAAACCCTTAACTATTCTTTTTTCTTTTAGGGGATCAAGATCAGATGTTTTTGTTATTTATACTTCTCAGTTTTGGGCACAATACCAAAGACTGTTAAAAGATCCTTTCGTTTTCCATTTTCCATTCTTATTCCCCTTTCCTCTCCTTAAGTAATCATTTAATTTCTGATTTGTATTCCATTGTTTATGTATGTTCTTTTTTTCTAATTATACTGGGGTAAAAGACATGTAGCATATTAGCAATTGTAACCATTTAAAAAAATTTCTTTTATTGTACTTTAGATGAAGGTTTACAGAACAAATAGTTTCTCATTGAAAAGTCAGTATACATATTGTTTTATGACATTGGTTAACAACCCCACAACATGTCTACACTCTCCCTTCTCAACCTTGGAGGACTTTTTTTTTTTTTTTTTTGGTGAAAATATACATAGGCACAGATACACCATTTCAAAAATTTCCACATGTACAATTCAGTGACATCGATTACATTCTTCCAGTTGTGCTGCTATTCTCACTATCCTTTTCCAAATTATTCCATCACCATTATCTTCAACTTGCTCTCCCCTAGGCTTCCCACCAAACCTTTTGAGTTGCTGTTGTCAATTTGATCTCACATAGATAATTCTTTTTTTTGTACTTTAGATGAAGGTTTACAGAACAAATAGTTTCTCATTAAACAGTACACATATTGCCCTATGACAATGGTTAACAACCCCATGACACGTCAACACTGTCCTTTCTCAACCTTGGGTTCCCTATCACCAGCTTTCCTGTCCCCTCCTACCTTCTAGTTCTTGTCCCTGGACTGCTGTGCCTCATTAGCCTCGTTTTGTTTTATGGGGCTGTCCAATCCCCGGCTGAACGGTGAACCTTGGGAGTGACTTCACCACTGGGCTAAAAGGGTGTCCAGGGACCATACTCCCGGGGTTTCTCCAGTCTCTGTCAGGCCAGTAAATCTGGTCTTTTTTTATGTGTTAGAATTTTGTTCTACATCCTTCTCCAGCTCTGTCCAGGACCCTCTATTGTGATCCCGGTCAGAGCAGTCAGTTTGGTACCGGGCACCATCTAGCTGTACTAGACTCAGTCTGGTGGAGGCCTTGGTAGCTGTGGTCCATTAATCCTTTGGACTAATCTTTTCTTTGTATCCTGTTCTCTTCATTCTCCCTTACTGCCAAAGGGGTGAGACCAGTGGAGTATCTTAGATGGCTGCTCACAGGCTTTTAAGACCCCACACGCTGCTCACCAAGGTAGAATGTAGAACATCGTCTTCATAAACTGTGTTATGCCAATTGAGCTAGATGTTCCCCGAGACCATGGTCCCCACAGCCCTCATCCCAGCAATTCAGTCCCTCAGGGAGTTTGGATATGTCTATGGAGCTTTCATGACCTTTCCTTGTACAAGTTGTGCTCTCTTCCCCAGTATTGTGTACTGTCTTATCCTTCACCAGAGTTACCACTTATCTATTGTCTATTTAGTAACCATTTTTAAGTGTACAATTCAGTGGCATTAGTTACATTCACAGTGTTCTGCAAACATAACCACAATCTGTTTCCAAAACACCTTCATCATCCAGAACAGAAACTGTATACCCATTAAGCAATAACTTCCCATATCCCCATCACTCCAGCCCTTGGTAACCTCTAATCTACTTTCTGTCTCTATGGATTTGCCTATTCTAGATACTTCATATAGTTGGAATCGTACAATATTTGTTCTTTGGTGTATGACTTACTTCACTTTCATAAAGGTTTCAAGCTTTATTCATGTGGTAGCATATATCAGAATTTCATTCCTTTTTATGGTTGAAAATGATATTCCATTGTATGTATATACCACATTTTGTTTATCCATTCATCTGTTGATGAACACTTGGGCTGTTTCTACCTTTTGGTTATTGTGAATAATGTTGCAATGAACATTGTTGTACAAGTACCCGCTTGAGTCCCTGCTTTCAATTCTTTTGAGTATATACCTAGAAGTAGAATTGCTGTGTCATATGATAAGTCTCTTTAACCTTTTGAGAAACTGCCAAACTATTTTCAACAGTGGCTGCACCATTTGACATTCCTATCAGCGATGCACAAAAGTGCTAATTTCTCCTTACCAACACTTGTTATTTTCCATTTTGTGCTAATAGCCGTCTTCTTGTTCTTGTGAAGTGTGTATTTTTTTTTCTCCTCATGTATCTCTACTTTACATAAATGGGGTCATACCATAGATCTCATTCCATTTCCTATTTTCTCACTTTCTGAGTTGTATCATGTTGCTGTGGATATGTAATGCATTGTTTCTAACTACTGCTTAGGATTTATTGCAAAGGCAGTCAGTGTCCCATCCTTGTCCTCGTCCCCTACCATGTCAGTGCTCACCTGTGAACTTCCCAATGCCTGTACCCGCATTTCTTTGCCTGAGAGCTTTCTCCAGCCTCTGCAGCCTATATTGCTCCTGACAGCATGCCCAAAAAGCTAAGAAATTTATGCCTCTTGAGAGTAATTCTCAACGATTGGCCAGAGTTGGTGTGTAAATTTCCTAGTTCCCTTTCCTCTTGAATGTATTGTGTTCGATACTTGCCTCCAAAGTTTTCTCAGAAGTTTCAGCTCTAGCAGCCTGTTACTGAATTAATAATAGATCCTTTATTGGCTACTTCTTTTCCATTTGGCACTTCCTCACTCTTTTATCTGTGTTTTCTATGCTTCCCAAATTAAGTATCCTGTTCCCATGATGTGTTTATTGGTGATCCTAAACCGAGATATTATTCCATTTACTTCATTCCACTAACCTATTACCCCAGGGATGGGTTTCTACTCTCTCCTACTCACCACACTATCTTAAGCATCCCCATGTCAGTCACCTTAGGGACCTATGAGAGAATTTCTCTGGGCTACATATACAGTGGAAGGACTATTGGATCACACAGTCTATAAGCAATTTAGAATAATTACTGGTAAATTCCTCTCCAAAATGATGCATGTGGTTTCATAGAACCACCCATCTCAGTCAATTCTATTTTGTCCTTTTGATAAATGTTAGGGGCTTACTGATGTTTGAGTTTGAATTTCTCTAATACTAATGAGTTTTGGATCTCTTTATAAGACTATTAATGCTTTGGATTTCCTGCTGTATGAATTGCCTATTACATGCCATCCAGGATTTTGTTACATTCTAGATATCAGTTTCATATCAAATTTAGGCATTTGAAATATCATCCTCCTATCTGTCTTTTGGAGCCCTGGTGGTACAGTGGTTAAAAGCTCGGCTGCTAACCAAAATGTCGGCAATTCGAACCCATCAGCAGCTCCTTGGAAACCCTAGGGGGCAGTTCTACTCTGTCCTGTAGGGTCGCTATGAGTCAGAATCAACTCGACGGCACTGAGTTTGGTTTGGTCTGGTTATCTGTCTTTTGTTAATTTTGTGGATAATATTCTTTGTTGAACGGAAATCGTTAATTTTTATGCAATCAAATTAGTCAATTATTCTCCCTGTAATTTGCATGTTGAGAGTATTTTCTAAGGAGTCTGTTGACACTCCTAGGTCGTAAAAATAGTCTTCTACATTATCATCTATTCCCTTTAGAGCTTTATCCTTCACATTAGGTCTTTCATTCTTCTAAAAGTCACTTTGTTTATTACATTTAAAAATTCCTAAATATTTATTAACATCGGTATACACATTAGCCAACTTCATGTTGTTGAAGGATAAATGCAAAGGGATAAGAAGTAAGAATTAACAAGAGCAGTACAATTTTTTTTTTAATATTTCAGAGTACAACAATGGAATTACCCTTGTTCCTCACTGAAGGTCCAGTGTTAAGCTTAAGATATGGTGAAACTGCTAGATGACATAATGGTTTCTCTGGTGCTGATCACTGCTGATGGTGAGTGAATTACCCCTTCGAGAAGAAGGAGAAGGTCATATATTTCTTTGATAAATTTGGGGAGCCTCGATTACATGTTAGGTTATTTTTTGTTTGTTTGTTTTTGCTTTATTTCTCTCTCTCTCTCTGTTGCCTTAAATGCGGTAGCTAGGTCTCTCTCTTTTTTTTTTTTTAATATTCCTCTGAACTAAAGTGGAAACTTATGTCCAAACAGAGAAAATTAGCTTTATTTGCTGTTGCTGTCATTGGGTTAGTCCATCAGACCAGCTGGACTTGGGAGGTATCCCAGAGAGCACAGCACTCCCATCTCTGCCTGCACTGCTGCATTTTGTTGGGAGTGTTGAGTCCCCTGCATTTGCAAATCTATAGTTCCAGTGACAGGAAAACCCAGACAAAACCTCCTAAGCAATCTATTCCTCTTGCTTTCATGGAGTTTACCCAGTCTGTTTCTTTCTATTAAGAGAAATCAAATACTTTTCAGAAATTGGTTTTAGAAAGCTGGAGTTTTCTTTTCAACATCCCACCAGATATTAAGAGTGATTACCCAGGATACAGCAATAAATAGTACACAAATGCAATGATACAATCTTGAAATTGGAGGAGAGTTTAGTATGTTTACTTTGGATGTTTCTACTCTTTTAATAATATAAATCTCTGTGAAGCAAAATAGTAGATGGTTATAAAGTGAAAGATCACAGAATTTCATTTAAGTCTTAGAAGGAACGTCAGACTCCATCTACTCAAATATATCAGATCTAGGTTATGCTGGCAATCACTGTGGAAGCATACTAAAATAAAGATACCTGGTCACCAACACCAGAGATTCAACACCAGGTCCTGGACTATAAACCATTCAGGTTTATTCATTTAATCAGTGCAAAACACTATCTTATAAATGAGAAAACACCAGTACCGTATTTCCACTCAAATAACGAGCATGTTCTAAGGTTTTTTTGTTTGTTTGTTTATTTTGCCAACCTCGCTCTCTTCCCTCCCCTGCAAGGTTTTCATAAATGTTATATGCCATTTTTTTTTAATATGTTGCTGTAAAAAAATTAGCATAGGGCACTCACGAAAATACTTCGGGGGGAGGGCGCAGTTGGTAAATGAAGGTAGAACACTGCATGTTATTTGCATAAAAATACGGTAAATAAAATGTACCCTATGGCAAGACTGATAATTGCCTACTCAACACACATTCTTTCTTCCTAACTCACGGGTAAAATACTACGTTCCCAAGCCTCTCACATGCAAGGATCATCATGTGACACAATCCTGGTCAACGAGTGCAACAAAAGCTTCAGTAGGGCTTCTGGAAAAAGTTTTGAAAAAGGACAGATTTTAGCTGGTTAAGTTCACTCTCTCCTCCTCCCCTTCCTTTTTTTCTTTTTCTTTTTTTACCATGCATCATTCCTTCTTTTCCTGCTTAGAACATAAATATGACTGCAGCAGATTCAACAGCCATAAAATAAGCATGACAATAAGGTCTGCACATTCAGGAGAGTAAAGCAGAAACCTAGAAGGAGTCCTGGTGCCTGAGGACATCACGGTGCTACTATAACAACCCTGAACAGCTTACTCCCAGGGTTCTTGTAACAGCAGAGAAAAAGACCTTAATCTTGTTTCAACTACTTATTGTATATCCTGCTACATGGAGATGATCATAATTTCTCAAAGATATAGACAACATTTCCTTTGTTAAATTATGCATAGGCCACAATACAGGGGAAACTAACACAACCTGTACAAGGAAAGGTCATGGAGGCCCCATGGACAGATCCAAACTCCC
>NW_004443956.1:1619707-1645127 GCF_000243295.1 Trichechus manatus latirostris
AAAAAAAAATTATGCATAGGCATGTACGGGTATCTGTGCCTACGTGTGCACACTGACACATGCCCAGACACACAAATACACTACAAATGAACTACAGAAAGGATTCTAGGTGCCACCAAACCCAAAACATGATCTCCTATGGTCCTTTATCTAAGGAATCTCAGAGTGGATGAAGACACTCTGTATTAATGAAAGCTCTGGTGGTTGCAATTAATACAAAAGCAACTTAAAAGTGAGAAGTTCAAGGGTGAACTTGTTTAAGTCATGGCTTGCTCCAAGGCTTCACATCATGTCATCACATTGCTATTTTTCCTCCTCTTTTTATCAGTTCTGCTTTCCTCCTTTCTTTGGTACATTACTCCTCAAAGAATTAAAGACACCAACTGGCATCTTCACATTTACATCTACTAATTTAAAAATCCAGGGAACAAAGAAAATGTCTCATTTGTCTCCAGTAGTTCCAGGAAAATGTCTGTGATTAAGTATCACTGGTCAGAATTAGGTCACATTCACATCTCTGAACCAATCACTCTGGTCCAGGAGATAAAGTAATCCAATTGGTCAGGTCTGCTTCAGGTGCCCACCACTGGAGCCACAGGATTGACTTGGCCCACCCAAACAACACACACTGGGAGTACAGGAGGTGTTGTTGCCCAGAGGAAAGCTGGATGTTGTTATCAGGGAAGGAGGGGATTAACACTGGGCAGTTAAAAACAATAGAAGTCCACCACACCACATCTTGATCCTTCTATCATAAGCCCAAAGTACAAAGTAAATAATCATATGAGAAAGCGATAGACATTTCAGACTGGCAAGTTTCCACCCAAAGCTTCTTCCCAAATGGTACGAGCTCTTAGAATTCTTGAATTCTAGGTCTAGTTTATCACTTACAAATGTGCATTTTCAAACTTTAAAATAAGAATGATCTGAAGATGCATCAGGAATGCTAGGCCGTAAGCTCCAGAGGGGAATTGTTCTGGCTTATCTTTCTTCAGATGTGCTTTCAACGTGGTGATCTAAGAGACTTCCAAGGTGGCTCAGTATAAGACTCTAAAATACTGTGCAAACACTATATATGTATGCATATGTGTGGGTATCTAAATACAAAAATCTATGTAAATTGATAGCTATGTGTATATGTATGTGTGTGTATACGTATGTGTTTAAGTTTCTGACTACATAGCATGTATATGTATCCATTGTCTATCCCTTGCACCTAGCTCGGAGCCTGAAAAACAGTAGAAACTGAATAAATATTTGGTGAATGAATGACTAAACAATTGAATGAAAGAATATCAGGCTTGACATTCAAAGTCATCTCTCCAAGTTATGCAGGGTATATAAGTACATAGAAAAACAACCTTTAAAGTTTACTTTGGCAGGTTACAGAGCTCTGCATTCCTAACTCAAACCCTGACTCAGCTGACGAGATATTGTAAATAAATCAGCTTAAAGGTTTTTGCTCTTTTTTTCCACTTAGGGAACACAGTGGTAAACAAAAACATTTATCAAATACAGAGTCATAAATATCTACGTAGCTACATTTTGCATTAATGACTCAATCCAACCTTATCATTATAATGCTTGAATAAGTTCAACAGAGGCATAGAATTCATAAAAAGGCAGAAAAGAAATAGCAAAACAGTAGATTGTAAATATAGATGAACAGTGTGTCCTCTTGTAATTATATTTCTCACCAGGGCCACACAAAAGACAATAATATACAGGAAAATAAACATCTGTGGAATGCTCCAAAGGACAGTGCGTTATCATCACTTCCAATTCCTCCTTCCAACAAAGAATTGCAGTGCCACACCTGGCTATACTCTGCTTCCTTCTAAGATGTTAGTTACTTAATTTTAACACTTATTTTCTAAAGCTATCACTGATTAATTTTCCTTATGTCCTTGTAGATTAGCTTCCAGTGTCCATAAATCAAAATTTTGCAATATTTTGCTAGGTGTGGGTGTTAATGTGATATTTAAGTAATATAAGGAATTAGATCATTCTTTTTCTTGCTATCTCTATCATGAGATTCTGATCATTAACTCAGAGTTGATCTTCACTTATTTCATTTATTAATACTACTGGTTTAAGTAAACTGCTTTTTATCATAGAGTTTTAGAAGATGATGAAATTCTAAAAAGTTATAAAACTCTTGAAAATGTATTACATTTACCAGTGAGGCAAAATTCCAAATTTATTTTTAGAAAGTGAAGAAAAAATGTGTGTGCGTGTAAAAAGAAAAAAATTATGTCCAAAGATGTGTATTGGATAGAAATATAGAACCGTGATTGCCTCTTAAAAAAAAAAAAAACTCAAACCTATTGCCTTCAAGTCAATGTGAACTCATTGCTCCTAGGAGATGAAATTATCTCTAAAAATTTGTATTCTCTTCTTTTCATTTTGTTTTCCTGTATTTTCAAAATATCATATGGAATATATTAACTCAGGATTTGAGTCAGGAATATAATACATGTTTACCAATGAATTAGTAAGACAGTGTTTCTAATATAATACAATGCAATATTTACTCTTAAATATGTTTGGAATCTATCAACTTCCTCACTGAAAAAAAATATACAACATTGATTTTATTTTGATATCTTTGTTCTTTATTCCATGGTTAATAGGTTACTTAAAGTAAAATTACTTAAAGATAAAATATATGATAACGAAACATAATGGAGAAGAAAACAGGCTGGAAAAAAATAAGCCTGTGGAACAATAACAAAAGAGCCAATACTGTATTATCAGAATGCCAAAAACAGAGTAGAAAGAGATGGGCTGAAAGTATTTGAAGTTGAGTGAACCCATAGAAAGTAAAAAAATTCATCTCAGGGCACACTAAAATTAAACTTTTAAATTAAATTAAAACAAACAAAAAATTTAACACCCAGAGAGAAATAATGCATTGCCTACAGGAGACTACCAAATCAAACAACAGCAGAGCAGATTTCTCATCTGAAACCATGGAGACCAGAAAGAAGTGTTACAGTATTTTGCAAGTGTTGAAAGAAAAGAATTATCAACTGCACCTAGATACAATTGTATATCTGCAGAAAATAACATTGATCAATAAAAGGGAAATTAAAAAAATCTCAGACAAAGGAAAATAAGAATTTGTTAATAGCAGACCTATCCTTAATATCTGACTAAAAAAATTTCTTCAAACAAAGATAAAATTATTAAAGAAGGAATTTTGGAGTATCAGAAAGGAAGGAGGAAAAAAAGAATGAGCGGAATTATGGTTACATGCAACTGACTATCCTTTTCTTCAAGATTTTATACATCACATTTGAGAATGAATACCATCTGATACCCAAGAAAATTATATCAAAAGTGTAGAAAATAAGGGATGTAAATGGAACCGCAGCATATCAAAATTTCCAGGACACAGTTAAAGCAATGCAGAGTGGAAAATTTATAGTACTGAAGGCCTAGATTGGAAAAAAGGAAAAGTTTTAAATCAACTTATGTTGCCACCTCAGGAAATTAGAAAAAGAAGACTGACATAAATTTAAAGCAAGAAGAAGAAAAGAAAAAATAAAGACAAGAAAAGAAATCAAATAAATTTAAAATAGGAAAACAATAAAGAAAATCAATGAAGCAAAAATCTAGTTCTTCAAAAAAATTAATAAAATAGGTAAACTTCTAGTATAAATAAAAAATAAAAAGAGAGAAGACACAAATTACCAATATCAGAAATGAAATTCAGGATTTCACTACATAGTCTGCATCTGTTAAAAAGTTAATAAGGGAATACTACAAACAGCTTTGTGGTCATCAATTTGGAATTTAGAAGAAATGGATCAATTCCTCAAAAACTAAAAACTACAATAATTCATCCAAATGAAATAGACAATCTTAGTATCTCCAAGCAATCAGAAAAATTGAAAAGATATTGAAAAATCTCCAGGCACAGATTATTTCACCGGAGAATGCTACCAAACAATTAAAGAATAATGAACACCAATTGTATGTAATCTTTTCTAGAGAATAGAGGAGGAAGGAACACTAACCAACTCATGTTATGAGACTAACATTATTCTAACGGAGAATTCTACCAAACAATTAAAGAATAATGAACACCAATTGTATGTAATCTTTTCTAGAGAATAGAGGAGGAAGGAACACTAACCAACTCATGTTATGAGACTAACATTATTCTAATGCAAAATCAGACAAAGACAGTACAAAAATAGAAAAATACAGACCAATATCTCCATTGAACTCCAACCTTTCAGTGAGTAGTCAAGTGCTTAAACACTTGCACCACCCAGGGACAATTAGCCACTAGAAAAACACAAATTAAAAACACAACGAGATATCACTACACACCTATGAGAATGGCTAAAATAAAAAATAGTGACAATACCAAATGCTGGCGAGGTTGTAAATAAACTGGATCACTCATATATTGTTTTGAGGAATATGAAATGGGACAGCCACTCTGAAAGCATTCTGGCACTTTATGAAAAAATTAAAGGTGCAAATACTACACAATCTGCCAATTGCACTCCTGCACAGTTATCTCAGAGAAATGAAAACTTATGTTTACACAAAAACTTGTGCCCAGATATCTTTCAATAGGTGAATGCTTAAACAAACTGTGGTGCATATATACCACGTAATACTACTCAGCAATAAAAGGAACAAAGTATTGATAAAACAACTACAGTGAATCTCCAGGGAGTTACGCTGAGCAAAAAAAGCCAGTTCCAAAAGGTTACATACTATGATTCCATTTATATAACATTTTTGAAATCACAAAATTTTAGAAATGGAGGACAAATTAGAGATTGCCAGGGTTTAGGGACAGAGTGAAGTGTGTGTGTGTGGGGTGGGAGGGGGGGACAGGGGTAGTAAGGAAGTGACTGTGGTTATAAAGGGCGATAGAAGTGTGGTGGTGGATACATGACCCACACAGGCGATAAAATTGCATAGAACTTTATACCCGCATACACACAGACATACACATAAATGAGTACAAGTAAAACTTGGGAAATCTGAATAAGATCAACAGATTCATCAATGTCAATGTCCTGATTGTGATATTATAG
This sequence comes from Trichechus manatus latirostris, assembly GCF_000243295.1. NCBI lineage: Eukaryota > Metazoa > Chordata > Mammalia > Sirenia > Trichechidae > Trichechus > Trichechus manatus. Next base: position 1,624,771 of record NW_004443956.1, read on the forward strand.
TATACCTGTTGCCACTGAATCAACTCCTACTCACAGCGAACCTATAGGACAGAGTAGAGTTGCCCTATAGTGTTCCAAGGTTGTAATCTTTATGGAGGCGGACTGCCACGTCTTTCTCCCACAGAGCAGCTGGTGGATTCAAACCATGGACTTTTCCATTAGCAGCCGAGCGTTTAACCACTACACCACCAGGTCTCCTTAGTTTTTCAAAATATTACCACTGACATAAATTAAGGAAAGACTCCAAGGGATCATTTTGTATTATTTCTTACAACATTATGTGAATCAGCTAAAATAAAACCTAATAGAGAGTACATTGTCGCAAATTATCCCTGATGAAAACAGTAGCAAAAATCAAAATTGACACTTTATGTCATGAAATAATCTTGGAGTAACGATGGTGTTCACATTTTCTTTCCTTGTGAATATCTGTCTTTATGACATGGTATGTAAACCTGTATAGCATAGCCATTAAGATCAAAGGATTTGAAGTTAGACACACCTATGGTCATTTAAAAAAAAAGACAAGAAAGAAAAGGCCAAAATGGATGTCAGAAGAGACTTTGAAACTTGCTCTTGAAGATAGAGTAGCTAAAGCGAATGAAAGAAATGATGAAGTAAAAAGCTGAACAGAAGATTTCAAAGGGTGGCTCAAGAAGACAAAGTAAAGCATTATAATGAAATATGCAAAGACCTGGAGTTAGAAAACCAAAAGGGAAGAACACGTTCAGCATTTCTCAAGCTGAAAGAACTTAAGAAAAAATTCAAGCCTCAAATTTCAATATCAAAGGATACTATGGGCAAAATATTGAAGGACACAGAATGCATCAAAAGAAGATAGAAGGAATACACAGAGTCACTGTACCAAAAAGAATCGATTGATGTTCAATCATTCCAGGAGGTAGCATATGATCAAGAACCAATGGTATTGAAGGAATAAGTGCAAGCTGCACTGAAAGCACTGGTGAACCCCAGGAATTGACGGAATACCAGTTGAGATGTTTCAACAAATGGATGCAATGCTGGAAGCACTCACTGGTCTATGCCAAGAAATTTGGAAGACAGCTACCCGGCCAACCAACTGGAAGAGATCCACATACATACCCATTCCAAAGAAAGGTGATCCAACAGAGTGTAGAAATTACAGAACAATATCATTAGTATTACACGCAAGTAAAATTTTGCTGAAGATAATTCAAAAACGGTTGCAGCACTACATCGACAGGGAACTGCCAGAAATTCAAGCAGGATTCAGAAGAGGATGTGGAAGGAAGGGTATCATTGATGATATCAGATGGATCTTGACTGAAGGCAGAGAATACCAGAAGGATGTTTACCTGTGTTTAATTGACCTTGGCATTCGACTGCATGGATCATAACAAATTACGGATAACATTTCGAAGAATGGGAATTCCAGAATACTTCACTGTATTCACGTGGAACCTGTACACAGACCAAGAGGCAGCTGTTCAAACAGAACAAGGGGATATTGCATAGTTTAAAATTAGGAAAGGTGTGTATCAGGGTTGTATCCTTTCATCATACTTATTCAATCTGTACAGTGAGCAAACAATCTGAGAAACTGGACTATACGAGGAACACGGTATCAGGATTGGAGGAAGACTCATTAACAGCCTGCAACGTGCAGATAAGACAACCTTCCTTGCTGAAAGTGAAGAGGTCTTGAAACATGTACTGATGAGGGTCAAAGACCATAGCCTTCATTATGGATTACATGTTAAAACAAAGAAAACAAAACTCCTCACAACTGGACCAATAAGCAACATCATGACAAATGGAGAAAAGATTGAAGTTGTCAAGGATTTTGTTTTACTTGTTTCCACAATCAACGCCCATAGAAGCAACAGTCAAGAAATCAAACAACATATTACATTGGGCAAATCTGGCCTCATATGCATGCAAAAGCAGACAATGAATAAGAAAGACTGAAGAAGAATTGATGCCTTTGAATCATGGTGTTGATGAAGAGTATTGACTCTACCATGGACTACCAGAAGAACAAACAAATCTGTCTTGGAAGAAGTACAGCTGGAATGCTCCTTAGAAGGGAGGATGGGAGATATCATCTTACGTACTTTGGGCATGTTATCAGGAGGAACCAGTCCCTGGAGGAGGACATCATGCTTGGTAAAACAGAGGGTCAGCAAAAAGAGGAAGACACTGAAAAAGATAGACTGATACAGTGGCTGCAACAATGGGCTCATATGGCAATGATTGTGAGGATGGTGCAGGATCAGGCAGTGTTTCGTTCTGTTGTACGTAGAATCGCTAAGAGTGAGAACTGACTCAATGGTACCTAACAACAACAACATGGTAGAATCCTCAGACTTCTACCTAGTAGTTGTGTGACCTTTGGCCAGTCATATAACGTCTCTGAGATTCTGATTCTTCATCAATACATATAAGTCTGAGCCTTATAGTGCCTCCAGATTATAAAACCAAGCCCTACCAATTTCAGATAGACAGGGAGATTATGCCAGGCTAAAAGTAACCCCATTTTTATGAGGGCCCTGAAACTTCTGGAAGAAGTAAACTGAGGACTAAATAGGAAATACTACCTATTTATACCACTTTATTTCTTTATAAGTATTTATTTTCACATACATGATCCTGTGATGGCTTTAAAATAAGTCCACAAATTCTTTGATACTCTTTCCTTCAAAAAGGGGGTCCAAATTCCCCGCTCTTGAGGATGTGGTAAAAGTGACAGTATGTGACTATCAATGCTAGATCATAAAGGAAATTGTGGTTTCAGTCTCTCTCTTGCATGACTCACTCTGAGAAAAGCCAACAGCCATGTCATGAGGATACTAAGCAGCTCTATGGAGAGGTGCACAAGACTAGGAACTGAGACCTTCTGCCAACAGCCAACAAAGATAGAGGCCTCTTGCAACAGCCATGTGAGTAGACCATCTTGGAAGTGGATTTTCCAGTCTCACTGAAATAAACAACTCTGCAGTCCCAGCTGACATATAGACCAAAACATCATAAGAGACTCTGAGCCAAAACCATTCAGCTAAGCTACTGCAAAACTTCTGATTTGCAGAAATGGTGCAATATAAATATTTGTTGTTTTAAGGTGCTAAGTTTGAAGTAATTAATTATGTAACAGTAGATAGCGAATACATGACCTTATTTTATTTTTAATGCAGCTTAGAAATATTAAAGGAATTTTTCCAAGTTTTAAAGAGTTAGAAAAAGACCCAACCAAACCCTGTGTCCTAGTCACAAATCAAGTGCCTTGACACCTCTTTCCAACCTGTAAGAGAAGGCTTCACTTCAGAATCCTGAGTCACTGGTTTTGAGGCAAGTTGTTGTATTCACCTTGAGTTTCCTGCAGTTAGGAGCAACACCCTTAGACCTAATCAAGAATGGCCCTTATCAGGAATCCTGTTCTTTAAAGAGTTCTTCTCTGACCTTCTTTTAGCCACACCCTTCCCTATAGGGTGAAGAGTCCAGGAGATTAAAGAGATATGCCAATCTGCAGCCAGCATTCTCCCTTCCAGACCATGATCTGAGTACTCAAGACCCCAGAAATTCCCTAGTACAATTCCAGACCATGTGTGGGCTTCTTCCCTTGTCTCTTCTAGACCATGTGAAGGCAGCCTGCACTACTAGCGTGAACAAGATGTGCCCTAGGAGTCACCAACAGTGCCATTCTGAAAGCTGTGAACAGAGCTGTATGTGCATGCAGAAGGATCCCATGGCTGCCTGCAATGCTCCTCATGGCTCAGGACAGAGCTCGAGGTCAGAAGGCAAAGGGCACAGGCTGCAGGTCAGACTTTGGTTCTTTCTGCACCACGATGTTTCAGTGTGGAGTGTCAAGGAGTTTTCAAGGAATTCAGAAGCATTTTAAATTTGCATCTGCCATTCCTAGTCAGTATGAAGGTGTATTTATCAAACTAAAAGGGTCAAACATTTCATCTGACAATTTGTTAGCTTTATTTTATAACTTTTAAGTATTTAGGTTTATGTCCTCTTGTATATGGTATATGGTACATGGTACTCATCCCTGAACCCTCCAAATGCCAGTGGTAAGCTTGCCTAGTGGGCAGGTGCTGAATTGCCTAGACATACCAAAACCAAATCTATTGTTGTTGAGTCAACCGTAAAGATTTACAGGTTGAAAACCCTATTGGGCAGTTCCACTCTGTCCTACAGGGTTGCTATGTGTCCCTAGATATAGAGACCAGCATATCAACCCAGAATCCCACCCTTACTGTAGTCTTTCCAGTGAATCCTGCCGACTCTAACCTATAATTCTAGAGTTAGAGATTCTGGGAGGGAAGGGGGTGTGGTCTTCTGAGTTCAGAGTTTACAGATCCAGTTACAATAAAAGTCATACTGATTACCATGTCCAGGGCCCAGATCAGGTGCCTTACCTGCATCACATTATCCATCCCGCAAGAGCTATGTCAGTGAGGTACAGTCAGCCACATTTTGTAGAGGAGAACTCCAAGGTACATCCCAGATCACACAGCGAGAAAGACACAGGTGCTATTCTGGCTGACTTCAAGGCCAAAGCTCAAAACGACTATGCTTCCTGGCTGAAGATCTACCTCAGAGGTTTTGGGGTGTCGCACTACCTGAGTGCTGGATTAAAGGAAAAGTTTCCTTTTAGCTCACTAGATGCTAAAGGCCACAGCACTCCAGGGAGACATGTGCAAAAGGGTTGATCTCAAAAATCTACTCTAAGAGTTTATAATTTAGCCTACTACCTATTAGCCATGACGGAATTTTTATGCTATTATAGAAAAGATATTTCTAAGACATTATCAATTTCTAACATCAAATCCAAGAGAGGGGGAAAAGTCAGTGAATCAAGACTTTCGAATATCAGAAGAAAGATATGAACCAAAATTTGGATTTATAGATATATATAAAAAAAATACTAAAATGTAAACATAAGGGAGCTCCATGGGGACTATGAGACTACAATCTAGTCTGACAGTTTTATGTTGCACTATAATTTAATATAATCGAGAAATGCACGCTCTAAAGTATCCATATTAAAGTATTCATGAATAATAAAATCATCTTCATTTTAGCCAGTCACCTATTCTCTACAAATTATTTTATGTCCTTCCAAATGGTGAGACTGGCAAGGTTGGGATAATGTTAAGTTAAATTTAAAAGCAACTACTGAAGTTGCTTAAGCTTTAAATAATTCCTATTTTGTGAGAATTGAAAACCACCGATGAGTAAATCAAGGAAGGAAGGCATTTATAAAGGCATAAAACATCACTCAGAAATGATCACGTCCTAGTTAACACTTCATGTAACAATTCAGCTTTTACGAGAGTTGGCTGTATGGTTTAGTGCACTCTTGTTTTCAGTTTTAGACATAAAATAATATATTTAGCTGCTAAAATACTAGAGCTGTGTAAATGTCCCATCTCTATCGTGGAAGTATATGTCCACCAATCTTCCAAAAAATGAGATTATATTAATTTACCATTAAAAAAATGTTACAATCCCTATAAAAGAAAGTCAAAAGTTTTCTTTCCTAGTTTTGATTTTCAGATAGAATAATACTGTGCCATATCATCTAGTATTATTACATACATAAAATTTTCTTCCAGGATAAAAATGCAAGAGTGAATGATAAGTCTCCTTCCGAGCTGGCAATCTTACCACAGAAGATAAACCTCTAATGCACTGTAAAATCACAAACTGCCTAATGTTATCAATTTCTTTTCCAGATAGCATTATCTTTTACCTGCTTATTTCTTCCATTTTTCATCCATGGAGTTTTACATTATTTTCACATTGTATACAATGAGCCAGTCACACTTCATAACTAAACAATCTTTGCCCTTGACAAAAGCGTTAACTAAAAAAAGTAAGACGTTGCCTTTAAGACTTTTATGCAGGCCATTATTTGTTATCTTGGATGTAATACACATGTAACTTCCAGCTACATGCATTCTATCTAATTTTATCTAATCCAGATTTACCTACTTTATATCTTTTATCCATTATATTTTGTATTCTATTGCTTTTAGACAGAAAGTTTATAAAAGAAACTTACAAGTTTCAACATTATACATAATACTTCTATTACATACAACATTAAATATAATGTTGAAGCATATGAATTTCTTATACATATATATACATATAAATTATTTCAGTTTGCCAAACTATCCTGGGGTTAATCCAATTTAAACTTTGTAAATAATAAAAATATTTTTTTCTCAAAATCCCAAGGTAAATTTTTAAATCCTCATTTGCCCTCAATAACTCCCCACTCTATCTGTCAAAAAATCCTTCTCTTTAAACCATTCAAAAACATATCTCTCTCAACTACTTAAATATAAACATACACGTATATACATATTATAACCCGTAAAGCCACCTCGTAAAGCCACAGTCTCATTTCCAAACAAAATTCATCCCAAATTTATTTTCAATTTACATCAACAAAGGGTTTTTTTATCTAAAACCAAACAAAGCACAAGACAATAAATTTAGAGTCTCCTGCTTATATTCCAAAAAATTATCCCGTGAAAGATGACAATGAGGTTTTACTCCTCTAGAGAAAGAAACCAATCTCCAAAATAATGTCCTAGGAAATAGCTTTTCCCTGAGATTTTCTTCTGTATTTTTATAGAGGAAAAAGAATACAAATAGTGGAGGTATTTGAGCAAATCAAATGGTAAGAAGCTTCCATGTTAGCCACGCTTCTCTTTCCTGTTTAGAAAAGTAGTTTTATCTTATGCCATAAATACTGCAGAGTATTAAGAAAGCCATTTATTCTTTCTTTTTTTCCTGAATTATTTAGTATCTTTTATAATACTTAGTTATTACTTAAATAATTTTACTACAACCAAAATTATTTTTCGTGAACATGAAAGGGGGAAAAAAATCCTTGAAATTGAGATAATTGGATTTGCATATATAAGAGAAATTCACAACCCCAGCAACTTCCTCTGATATTAAATTACATAGAGAAAAATAAATCAATTAATCCAAACTAAAAATGAAAGCATTTTTTCAAGGACAATATATCCCTTGTTTGTGGATAGGTAGCAAGATGCAGGTCTTGCAACAAATGTAACTACATTTAAATATTTTCTAAAATAATGAGAGGAAAGAGAGACTGACTTTCATTGTATTATTTCAAAATCCAGAAATATTTCAGAAATTTGCAACTCTTCTTCTAACTGTTCACTAGCATGGAAACTTGTTTTTAACAGTTCTAAGATTAATAGTACCCTTCTGTCAGTTTGTGGTGGCTTGCATGTTGCTATGATGTTGGAAGATATGCCACTGACATTTTAAATTTTACTAGGGTCACCCATGGTGGACAGGCTTCAGTGGAGCTTCCAGAGTAAGAAAGGCTAGGAAGAAAAGCCTGGTGATCTACCTCTGAAAATTAGCCAATGAAAACCCTATGGATCACAATCAAACATTGTCAGATATAATGCTGAAAGATGAGACCCCTAGGTTGGAAGGCATTCAAAATACACAATGGCTGCAACCATGGTGCAGGCCTGGGCAGCGTTACCTTTTGTGCATGAGGCTGTCATAAATCGGAACCTACTCAATAGAAACCAATAAGATTAATAGGTTCTGGGCTTTGGCTTCAGAACTGAGTTCAAGTCCCAGTTCTTGGCTGAATAACAAATAGCCTCCTCTTCTATATAATGGGAATTGTCTTAGGTACTTAGTGCTGATGCAACAGAAATACCACAAGTGGGTGGCTTTAAAGAACAGAAACTTATTTTCTCACAGTTAGGATGCTAGAAGTCCAAATTCAGGGCACCAACTCTAGTGGAAGGCTCTGTCCACTCTGGGAAAAATTCTTTCCACATCTTCTCTAGCTAGTCATTGTTGGAGGTCTTGGGCTTGTACTGGTCTGCCTCTGTTGTCTTCAGGTAATGTAGGTCTTCCCTCTGTGTCTGCTTTCTTCTGTGCCTAATATGCTCTTTGATATCTCAAACAGGATTGGCTTAAGACACACCCTACACTGATATGGACTCATTAACATAACAAAAAACCTATTCCCAAATGGGGTTACACCCACAGCTATTAAAAAAACCGAACCAAACCCACTCTATGGAGTCGATGCTATAGGACAGAGTAGAACTGCCCCATAGGGTTTCCAACGAGCAGCTGGTGGATTCAAACTGCAGACCTTTTGGTTAGCAGCCAAGCTCTTAACCTCTGTGCCACCAGGGCTCCTCCATAGGTATAGGGATTAGGATTTACAACACATATTTTGGGGGAACTCAATTCAATCCACAACAGGCATTATTGGGTTGTGTGAGCACTAAATAAAGCACAGAGCACCTTTCATTCCTGGCGCATAGTACATGTTCAGTAAATATCCCTTGCTGCTGATGGGGTTGCCAAGGCTCTTTCTGTCAGACATACAAAGATTCAGTTGAATGAAGCCTGAAAGATAGGCTTCTTGATTGGCTATATCAGAGCATCAACTTTGTAAAGACAAAGAAACATGGTACTCTACCCCATGTTGACAAGTGATCCTTCTAGGCCTTCACGTCAACTATGCAAAGTAGCCATTACTGCATCTTTATTTTAAACAAGGAAACATAAGTAAAAAGGGTCACATAGCTCAGTAAATGGTAGAGTTTGTAGCCATCTCTAAATCTTCGGCCCGTCCATCCCAAACACACACTCCACATTTAATGAAAAATAAATAAATAAATAAGAATGATCAGACCCTCCTTTTCATATGGGTCATAGAGGTGAAATAGTAACATACTGTTCTAAGGGTTGTCCTCATAAACTTTACGATGTGAGAGGCACTAGACAAGCCCCTCTGACAAATCACAAATATCCTGAGTACCTTGAAGGGTCTTTTAGTCTCCTATTAAATGCAAACACTCCTTGCAGAAAGCTTATTACATGATCCTTCAGGAGGAGTTAATTGACTATTACCTGATTGTGTGTGACTGGTAGAATAGAAGACAGAATTGGGAAGTGGGAGGTTTGGGGGAATGGAAGAAGAAAAGGAAGAGAGGTCCAAGATTGAGACATTGTAAAATCTCAAAGGAGAAGATAATTCCTAGGTGTCGGGTACTTACCAGGCAGAGATAAACATTATGAACTTAATAATTATTCTTTAACTTGGCCTTAGTGACTTAACCATTAGCCATTGCTTATAATTACTAAAATCATCTTCTGTGGAGAAAATAGTAAAGAAATTACACTGGCTTAGGACATAGGAATCCTGTCTTCGAGACAGAGTTTGGCCACATAGCTCTGCCACGATTTCCTTTAATAATGGCCTTTCTTCTTCACAAGGTTGTTATGAAAAAAAAAGAGAGACGTTATACGTTAAATCACATGGATTTTTTTTTTAATCCTAGACAGATGCAAATTGTTATTAGGCAACAATTGTTTGAACAGGTATTTAGCAAGCAAACCTTTCTCCAAGGCACTGTGCTACTCTAGAGTAACCAAGATGAACAAAATGTTAATCTTGGCAGGAATATCATGTAGCAAGATTATTATTATTCATTATCTCTTATTTGGGGGCTTTGGTGTTTCAGTGGCAGAATTCTTGCCTTCCACGCAGGATACCTGGTTTTGATTCCCAGCCAATGCACTTCATGCACAGCCACCACTGGTCCGTCAGTGGAGGCTTGCGTGTTGCTATGATGCTGCCACATTTCAGTGGAACTTCCAGACAAAGATGCACTAGGAAGAAAAGCCTGGCAATCTATTTCTGAAAATCAGCCAATTAAAACCCTATGGATCAACAGTCCTATCCACAACCAATCATGGGGATGGCGCAGGACCAGGGGGCATTTTGTTCCGTTGTGTACGGGGTTGCCATAAGTTGGTGGCCTACTCAACTGCAGCTAACAACAACCACCACTTTTTTTGAATCCTTATGCAGAAGCAAGAGATAGTGCTACTAAGATGGGATTCTAAGACTATTTTAACCAAAGTCACACGTTAGTCAATGTCTCAGCCTGATGCACCTGTCATGTTGTACATGCGCCTAGTTTCCACTTCAGATGGAGCTGTCATCTGTGAGTAGAGATTCTCATTCATCTCACTTCATCTCCAAATGGATCTGAACTGGAATCTGGGCTTCAGGCTAATGCAAACCTTGAATGGATCCAGTTGGCAAGCTCAGTATTTGCACATCCTTTCAGATTCACAATGATTTTATCATTCCTACTTGAGTTCTGGCCCAAAAGAATAATTGGGGAGGAAATCTATTTTTAACATCCAAAGGAAAAATATAATCAACGGCTGCCAAACTGCTGCTGCAGTTGTAGTTCACAGGGTAGATATTTTACTGAGAAAGAGTCTCAACTGAATCCTTTGGTCCACGGGAATATGTCTCATTTTATCAAGTTCAAAGTGCCTTAACCATGAAATCATAAAGCAGTTCCTGTCCAAGTTTTTCCTTTAGGGTCTCATCAGCTTATCATTTTTCCCATCATTATACTGCCTAGCTATCCCTAGCTATGTAACATACCTTCACTGTTCAAAGCCCTTTCCTTCAAAAGCAATAAACAAACAAATTAATTAATTAATTAAAAATTGTAAAATTTGGACCTACTCACATTTATCTTCTTCTGATAATTCCTTTCATTTTTATTACCGTTGTCTTTGTCCTTCACGATCACTGCATTTCTTTGTCTATGTCACCTTGCTTGGACTCTGATTGCTTACTTCCAGAAATAACATCAGGGAGAAAGGAAAAAAAAAAGGAAAGCTAAATGTCATGTTGGGTCAATGAGGATTTGAATCTTCTATTTGCTACCGTAATCACAGAGCAGAATTGCTTCCTTCAATTTACACTCATAATTATCAGCTATTATGCCTTAGTGTATTGATGAAAAGCTTGATGCTGAATAAAGTTTTAGAGGGGCAAGAGAATTTGTAATTTTTGTGTCACTTGTGGTCACAACACAGCTACTTGTCACTCGCTTGGGTAGCTTCAGAGGGATGGAGAAAAGAAGTATTAATATAGCCATGTGGATGCCAAAACTTTCCCTTGCAAATAGTGTGGTGCATCCAAAAACATAGCTTTTAAAATCTGAGACCACCTACCTTCTTTAACCAGCTACTAAGTTTTTAATTTTCAGCTCTAGAGGACTTAGTTTCCCGTCACAAAACAGGAGAACAAGGCCACGTAATGAAGCATATGCATGTTTAGGCACAGGAGATTATCTCTGTCCTCCTAAGGTAAATCAGCAAAACAAAACCCACACACACATGCACAGCCTTTCAATTTATTCAAAAACAATTGCATATTTGTTCCTCTCCAGAGGAGCAAAGTGAAATTAATTCGTGGAATATGGACAAGGGATTATTTAAATCTATTTTCATATTTTCCTCACTAAGCCCATCGTTGACTGTTTATGAAGACTATTAAACCAAGAACTCCTGATTCATCCTGCAGGTTAGCTGACCCTTAGGTGTACAACTCTTTTGAAATAAAGATAATTTCTCTACATTGTAAGTGGAAAAAGTAATATGTACAATCATAGATGCTAGCTCTAACGTGAAGTTTTAAAGTGAAACATTAAAGTCAAGAGTGAGAAGACATGTCACAGAGTGGGAGAATATATCCGCAACTCACAAAGAAACTTCACCCAAAATATAAAAAGAAATCTTGTGAAGAAATAAGAAAAAGACAGACAATCTAATAGAAACAAAAATGAGGGGGAAAAAGAGTTGTGTACTTCATAAAATGTGTATTTCATGAAAGAGGAAACCCAAGTGTCCAATAAATAAATTAAAAACTACTCATCTCTTTAGCAAATAAGGAAAGAAATATTAAAATAGTAGTGAGATAGCTATATATACCCATGAGATTGGCAAAAAATGTCTGACAATGCAATGTGTTTTTGAGCACACACAACAACCGAGAACACTCACGCATTATTGGTGGGGATATAAATTGTAGTATGAAAAAAATTAGCATTATCTATTAAAACTGATGATATACATACCCTATGACACAGCATTAGGTATATAGCCTGGAGAAACTCCTATACGTGTGTAATGGAAGGATTGTTGTTGTTATGTGCCCCTTGAGTTGATTCTGACTCACAGCGATCCTATAGGACAGACTAGAACTGCTGCATAGGGTTTCCTAGGCTTTATGGGAGCAGATTGCCAGGTCTTTTCTCCCAGGGAGCTGCTAGTAGGTTCGAACCCCCAACCTTTTGGTTAGCAGCCGAGTGGTTAACCAGTGCACCACTAGGTCTCCTGACTGGAAAGATTAGTAGTAAGTAGTATTGTACAAAATATCACCAAACAAGAATAACCCAAAAGTCCATGATGACAGAGATAATACATAAATTGTAGCATATTCATAGAACAGAACGCTATATAGCAACGAAAATAAATGAGCCACAGCTGCATAAAACTACATGGATGAATCCAGGGTTATATTGAAAATATTTTTAAATTGGTACGGCACTGGCTTTGACCAAATAGAAATCATGCCAAACATAAACAATTGTTAGGCCTACTAGAAGGATATGAATGGGCACTGGATGAATCTCCGAAAACACCTTATTGCTCAAATGAATTGTGATGTATGTTAATAATGTAGTGATCCCAAATCACATATGTGTAAAACATGTAATGTGTAACTTAACATTTAAGCTAAGCAACCATCTAAGACTGACAAACAACTTCTCTGTCATCAACAATGTCTAATGTTATAATCTGTCATTGACAACTGCTTGGCTGTGATATGATGTGATATAGTCCTTTGTTCATCTCTGTTATAAGATACCCAAATGTGCAGTCTTGATTATGAACCTATGATGCAAGTTACCGTGACGCAATGTGAGGTAGAAACTCCCCAACAAACCCTTATCATACAAGACCAGAGGTACTAAACCACACAAAACTCCAGGCTTTTGCTCTTCCAAGGAGAGCAAGGTAGAGGCAGAACAACACTCTTTCAGTTGAGTCTCTGTCAGAGGCCCTGCCAGAGATGCTGCCTACCACCGCTGACCTCAGATCCCAGCTACAAAAGATTTCTGCCAAGGACTAGCTACTGGTCCAGCCTTCCTCCTGAGACCCCTCATTAAAGGTAAATGCCTGGAGGCTGAAGATTTGGGCTTTAATTATTGGACAAACTTTACCCTACCCTGATCCTCCAGGTCTAAATGAATGTCTCGAGTCTTACCTATGTGCCATGTCATGACTACTTTGCAAGACACTAAATCAGCTTATGCTTCACAAATCTGGACATTTTTCTATTTATTTTAAAATAAAATCCCCACAAGGCATGAAACAAAAAATATAACAAGAAGGCAAGAGGTGACAGGAAAGCTGGTAATGGGAAACCAAAGGTCAAGAAGGGGAGACTGTGACATGTCGTGGGGGTGGCAACTAATGTCACAAAATAATCTGTGTGTTGATTGTTTAATGAGAAACTAATTTGCTCTGTAAACGTTCATCTAAAATAAACACAAAAAAGTGTATATATATATATATATATATGCACATATAGTATTTTTCCATTCAGTAGAGCTCAAGAGTATATAAAATTAAAGTATATTTGCTTAGGGAAGTACAAGGACTGGTAAAATTAAAAATGATTTCCACAAAAGGAGGGGAGGAGGTGGGTTATTATCTCGTGATAACACTTGGTAAGGACCACATGATACAAATGGAAAAGGGAGTTTTAGAGGGTTGATAATGTTCTATTTCTTGAGTTGGGAAATGGTGACAGTCATTCACTATACAGTTATTCTCATACCTCTTTCTGTTTTGTGCTGCTTTCTATGTGTATAAAATATTTTACAATTAAAAAATCAAAAGAAGATAACCAAGTCAGATACACATGTGAGAGTATTCTCTTCTAGCACTGGGCAGAGATATTTATTGAACCTATCATTGTCTTAGTCTATCATTTGTTTTTTCAAGACTTCCAAGGCTGTTATCCAATTCTGACAATTGCCATTACCTCCATACCATTTAATATCCATAGCTACCTCAGAACATAATGCTTCTTCTCCCAATTGCAACTCTTCTCTATCGATGCAGGAAAACGTTAGTAACCAGTGTACTAGCACATACCAGGGATAATTGCCTCACTTAACTTTACCATACTTGCTATATGCCCAGTGAATGATACAGATTCAAAGTCCAATTTGGAAGGTCTACTATCTAGGGCCAATTCTGGTACCAATTGTCATAGACATAGGATCCCAAAAGCTTGCAGTTAATTTTTTGGGGAAAATGATTCAGGTAGAAAGAATGAGAGATGGGAAAGAAGGCCTATACAAGAAAGCAATACTAAGGATGACTAATACTCAATCCTGCAGGTCCCTGGGGGACGAAATGCAGAGGCATTCATCCATTGACTCCGTCCTCCATTGATCAAGGGTGACCCAAGGAGGGTTAACTCCCTCACATCTCCAAGTTGTACCTACTTGAGTAATGAACATCTTCCTATGGGTGACTTTTCTTACAGAGTCAGAGAAGCCCCAAGGTAAGAATCAAGAGTAGGAGAGATAGGGTTCCGAGTTGAGGCTCTCTTAGGTTACACCCTCATAAAGATGGTTGAAGCTTGCAAGAAACTAGTCACCACAAGAGTAGCTGGAGTAACTGGTACTGACAGACAAAATATACTAACATACAAGATAATAGACAAGATATACCAATATAAAACTGCCTGGGAGCTTCCCAACATTTAGTCTCTTTCTTTTGTAACATAAACTCCATTTTCCTTGAGGAGGCATCCATCTTCTATTTTCAACCCCTGTGATTAACCTAGGGTCAAAGCCACATCAAGTTCTAGGGGTGTACACGTGAATCAGACCTGGCTATTTACAGCCAATGGATTTCCATTTTGTTGGAACTGTTGAGAAAAGGTAGATTGTCTGGTATTAAAGCTAGGAAAATGTATGCCTAGAGCTAGGCTGCCTATGAGTAGAGTCAACACAATGGAAACCCAGGTAGAGAGATGGAAACAGGAAGATTTCTGTTAATGTTATTTAAGTGTCTGGATCAGCTGTGCCTGAAGCCAATTAACTTGATTGTTTTTAATAATGAGCCAATAAAATCCTTTTTACTTAAGCCTGTTTGGTATTGTCACTGGAACTGAAAGACAACTTTTTAAGCACTAGTTGAAGGACGCTGTGATAAGATGCCTGCTCATACAGTCCAATGTAAAAACCTCCAGTAAACTATTATCTAGTAAGATATATGTGTGCCCTGAATACTTGAGTTCAAAGTGGGGCTCTTGTAGGACAATTGAGGCAATCAAGGGTATAGATCAAAGATACAAGGGCATTTCAACTAAGAAGTGACATTTTATTGGGTCCAAAAAGGGGGAGGCATGGGGGTTTTCTTGATCCCAGTTGATATTCTGATTCTCCAGATGTCATTCTGATCTGCAGGCAAGTTTGACACTATCTGGGGTAAGACTTTGGTAGGTGAAAAGGAAAGCAGTGGAATAGTGAATATTCTAGGTGAGAAGACTACCCTAAAATTACAGAGCAGATCTTCAAGTTTTTAAAATGAAAGTGAGATTAATGGGAGTTCCATTTTGAACGAAAATGCATAACTATCTATAGAAATTCAATGAAAGAATGGAAGCAAACACCTACAGGGATATCAGCTAGAAACTCAGACAACCACAAAGGAAAAGGCTTACAGATTAGTATTTGCCTTGGTGTATTTGCCCCTTTTTCAAAGAGATATTATGTCTTCAGTGCTCCAGGACTGAGTTGCTGATGCAAACTAATAAGGGACTGATTGATAAAACCAGAATGCCCAATAATGATGCATAATTAGAAACATCACAGGAATGTAACGGGATGATCGCAATGTAAGACGGCAACTTCCTGCCTTCACTTGCTGGTTGATTATTCTGCCAGGAGTATACTAGCCCAATTTTTAGATGAAGATTGCATAGATTGTCTCTGCAGCTCTCATTTTTATGGATGTCTAAGAATGAACACCCCAAACCCCAGGCACCTTTTCATCCATATAGTCTTTGTTATTGTTGTTGTATGCTGTCGACTCATAATGACCCTATAAAACAGAGCAGAACTGCCCCATGGGGTTTAGTCTGTGTGAAAGTATTCCAACCTATGGCTTTGATGGAAATTTGCAAATCTATTCTCTGATACCCCGTTACCTGTGGCCCCCTAGTCGACAAATAAGGTTAATTTGGTTTCCTCCTGTTTAGACCTCAAAGGAAAAATTATTTCCCACTTCCAGGTTCCTAGCTGGGAGGGATGCCTAAAAGACAGGGATTCATTTCCCAATAGCCCCCAAGGGCTGCAACATAATTGGAGATATCTGGGTTTTATTCAATAGGATCAGGGATCTTCTGAAGGATTAATCTAATATCTAGGATAATACATGGACATTAAAGTTGTATATCCAACAAATTCAGGTTTTTCTTTTTCCTTACCAGTTCTTAAACACTCCAAGAGAAACTGCTGTGTCTGGGAATTTTTTAAAATTGTTTCCAAATAAGAATGAGACTTAAAACTTAACAAGTTGTGGATGAGTTAGTGATGTCTCTGCACAGCTATTGCAGGCGACCAGTTCACATGTGCAAATTCCTTATCTCTTTAACAATGTCTATCAGATTCATTGGGGGAATGAGAGCATCTTAATAGACAACTCTGGCTTCTTCAAAAAAGGAGAAATGTAAAAAAGGTATTATGAGGATTTGGAGGATTGAAAACACGGCACAGGGCCTCAGTCTCTCCATAACATTTTCCTTGACGAGTATTTATTGTCTGAGCATTAAAGTTACTGCCCCCTGGCAAAGGAAGTTCCCCATACTACAAGAATGCACAGGGCAATGCAAGGACAACTGCATAATTATCTGGAGAGGGCTTTCTTATTTTCTTTTTAAGAAACCATAATGCAGCAGAGATTCACATTCCTGTCAGTGGAACATGGACTTGTTAATATACAATTTAGATGCGGTAGGTCTCTCTGCCTGAAAAGTCAGTTTGATTTTGTTCCCTCTTAGCAGTTTTTTGATTTTCTGAAAATTATGATGGAATTGACTACAGGCAGCTCTGTGAATTCATTACGCGGCATTAGCTAACAAGAGAATATTGTAAAATAGGTGTGACATTACCCTGATATTGACTGAATGTGTTGGGGAGACAGAGATGGATCAATGAACACATAGAGAGATAGGTGGGTTTTATACATACCTTAGCAAATACTACACTGGTATAGGACCTTGAAGTTCACGATTGCTTTTATACATATTTTCTCATTTTAAGTTTCATAAGACTCTTGTAAGAAAGGAATTTTTATCCACATTTTAGAGACCATTAAGTGACATCAGGGGGCCTTGGTGATTCAGCAGCACAATTTTTGACTTCCATGCTGGAAACCAGGATTCGATTACCAGCCAATGCTCCTCAGACACAGCCACCACCCATCTCTCAGTGGAGGCTTGTGTGTTCCTATGATGCCGAACAGGTTTCAGCAGACCTTCCAAACTAAGATGGACTAGGAAGAAAGGCCTGGTGATGTACTTCCAAAAATCAGCCAATTAAAACCCTATGGGTCACAAAAAATAGTACAATCTGCAACTGATCAAGGGGATGGTGCGGGACTGAGCAGCTTTCCTTCACTTACGCTTTGGGTCGCCATTAGTCGAAGGCCAACTCCATGGTGGCCAACAACAACGAAGTGACATCAACCACTGATAGAAACTCAGAGATGGAGTAAAGTGAGAAACTCTGTATTCTCCTTCTTCTTTCTCTAAGGTTCTTTCCACACCACTGGAGTTGAGGTTTTTGTTACTAAAGGAATGATACTTCCATAAAAACTGACCAGGATTTTATTACAATTTTCAGTTTTCTGTGAATGTCTATTATGCTTATAGAAACAAAACCAAACTCGTTGCCTTCGAGTCAATTCTGACCCATAGGGACTCTATAGGATAGATTAGAACTGCCCCATAGGGTTTCCAAGGAGGGGCTGGCGAATTCGAACTGCTGACCTTTTGGTTAGCAGCCAAATGCTTAACCACTTTGCCACCAGGGCCCCATTATGCTGTAGTCAGCACTAATCAACTTAGCCAAAAACAAAAAGGGTATTACAACCTCAGATTACTCTACAAAATTCCATAAGAGCTTATACATACATCTATACATCTATTAAAGCACAGATAATCTAGAATTACAATTTTCTACGTGTAACAGACTTTGATTGACTATATAAACCCATTCTATACCATTCTACTTTGCTAATACTTGTTCAAGAATCAAATAGTCATGTGATTCAGTGGATATGGGGTACTTCCTGCACACATGAGGGTGAATTTTGACTGTTGAAAACCAGTTAATATTTCTATTTCCCTCGTTAATGATTTCTATAGAAAATGGTCATGAGACACAATTTTGATCAATGAAAAGTGAAGGCAGGTCAGCTTGGCGGTGTCTGGGAAATTTTTCCTTACTTTTAGAAAACGACTTGAGACAGTGATGACCTATGACCCTCCCACTCCAGCTTTTGGACATTGCTGTATGAGGATGTTATGCTTGGAGCTGTTACAAATATCATGACTCTATGAATGTGCAAACCAAAAAAGCCTAATGAAAAAAGAGACAGCATACAAAGTATGGCAAAGGGAAAATACAGAAAACAACTTGAAGCATTGCTCTAACTTCTGAGCTGCTAAACTTTCCAACTTTTATTGTGCAAGAAGTGGAGTCAGATTTTCTACTTCTTGCAGCCAAAATTGTCTCGCTGGATAATCATAATAGTTCTCTGTACTCAGTTAAATTTTGGGTAACTTGAGGACCCCATCCTACTAATCTTTATAACTACAATGTCTAACACCAGGCATTGAATGCGTTGTCCAATATTGTTTGTTGAATGAATGAACAAATACGTGATGAATGAATGAATGACTTTCAAAATAGTGGAAGAAAGAAGAATTATCACGTGAACACTGTCATTATTCAATCAATTTTTGCCAAATAGCTAACAATCAGGATTTTCATTATAGAAGAATTTAGATAGGCAGAAATTCTGAAAACATTTGTTCCATAGCATTAGCAACTTCAATTTTTCCAAGTGCATAGTAATTGAGGCATATTGACTTCATATAGAAGTCACTGGAAGTCTTTGGGCTTAAGACAGGCTATCATTCATATAAACCAGCCATTTCAGTTTGCAATCTTTTTAAAATGTCTATTAATACAGGTTATCTGCTGAAAGAAGGGCATCACTTTCTTCTCCAGACTCTTTCTCTGGTCTATGGGGGAACTCCTCAAATGAAAATGACATCCAGAACAGAGAACAAAATAAAATGA
Source organism: Trichechus manatus latirostris (assembly GCF_000243295.1). Taxonomy (NCBI): domain Eukaryota; kingdom Metazoa; phylum Chordata; class Mammalia; order Sirenia; family Trichechidae; genus Trichechus; species Trichechus manatus. The sequence continues at coordinate 1,644,054 of NW_004443956.1, forward strand.
GTAAGTACAGAGAGGGCCTAAAAGTGCGGGGGCTGGGGGGGGAAGCCCATAAATGATTGATAAGTAAATGGAATTATTTGGAAGTTTCATCCTTAAATTGAAAAGAGAATTTAAAACAAAAAGGGATTCAATTTTCCACATGGTCAGGGGGCATTGTCTGAGCCTGAGGTGCTCCCGTTACCCTCCTTTCTTGCTGTGCACTGAGCATCACAAGGGGAGCTGACTTCTTTCCTTCAAACTATTTCAATTCCTTTGAGCTGCCAAAACAGTTTGGTCAACAAACTTAAATACACTATCCATCACAGTTGCGTTTAAAAACATATATATACACGTATAATGTGCCTAGTTAACAGAAAAAATGAAAGTTTAGTTCGTTATGGGTTTTTTAATGAAAGAGATGTGTCTCCCACAAAAGGCATATTTTATAGATTTTATCCCACTATTGTGCACACTTCTAATCCACTACTGACTTGATATTTTCTTCCCAAGTTCATCTTCTTCACCTCATCTAAGCTGTAAGGTTAATAAAAAATTCCTTGCATTAATTCATTCACAGTCTTGATCCTATAGTGCTCACTTTCATATATATATTAAAAGCATGAGAAACTAACATCGGCTATCTTAAACCCAGCTATCTATCATCATGATAGACAGACAGACAGATAGATAAACAGACACACACACAGATAGATGATAGATGACAGACAGATAGGATAGCTCAATGCATAACATCATTTATTGGAAGGATAGGGAAACCAGGGAAACCTGAGTAGCTTGTCTCAGAAAGGACAAGAATCAAGAAAACTCCAGGGGCCGGGAAAGCAGAACTAATGGTCACTGACTTCAGGGCATAATCCAAGGAATGAGCTAATTCCAAATATTTTTGTACTTAGGTCACCTCACTCATAATTAAAAATACAAGGAGAGGTCTCCGGCAAGATGGCGGTCTAGGCAGAAGCACCACGCCGTCCCTCTACAACAAAGATCCGAAAAACTAAGCCAAACAGAGAATCAACAATCCTGAAACCCTAGAACATCAAATGAAGAGATAAAGAACTCAGCCGAACACCAAAC
>NW_004443956.1:1652953-1678085 GCF_000243295.1 Trichechus manatus latirostris
GTTACATGAGAAACTATCTGTTCTGTAAGCCTTCACCTGAAGTACAATAAAATATTTAAAAAAAAAAAAAAAAAATACAAGGAGACAGTTTGGCCTTGGACTAGGGAAAGGCTTTTTTGTAATCTAGTACCCTACCAAGACAGCTTGCAATAAAGGAGGAATACTCCCCAAAGAAAAAGCTACAGAGATTTTACTTAAAATACAAAAACGAACAAACAAAAAAAAAAAACTGAACCCAAAGAGGGGTTAAAGCAGGTTGACCAGGCCTATTAGCAACAGTGGCCTTCCCAATCTAATCACCAGACCTCCTGGACTTGGGCTCCAAATCCCAGTTTATAACTCGTCCTTGTCTTCATTCATTTAGAGCTACTTAGGTCCTGGGTGGCGGAAACAGTTTGCCCTTGTCTACTAACCTAAAGGCTGGAGGTTCTAACCCACCTAGCCATGCCAAGGAAGTAAAGATTACAGCCAAAAAAAACCCTATGAAGCAGTTCTGTTCTGTAATATATGGGGCTGCCACGAGTTTGAATTGACTCAACAGCAGCAGGGGTTTTTTTTTGTTTGTTCTTTGGTTTGCTAGTCTTCTAACCTTTGAATTTTGCTTCCAACAGCATTACAATTCACACTGTCTTTAATGTTCAATATTTACTACTCAGGTAAATATTTTGCTAGACCTGGACCAAGGACAGGATAACTATATCCTGGTGTTTTGGATACCCATTTTTTCATCAAATGTAATAAATGTTAGTGTAGGTGCAATGATACGTCAAGACGGAGTACAAAGATGAGACAAGTAAAGAGGAAAGGAAAGACATTCCTACTATTATGGAGATTATACTTGAGAGGTGAAGACAAACTCACACAAATGAATGAAAATTTTCACTGTGAGTACCGCTAGAAGGTAGAGATCACTGTACTATAAGAGGGGGGTTCTGACCAGGTTTGAGAGTTCAAGGAAGACTTTCCTGAGGGAACAATTATAATGAAATCTGAGGAAATGATAGAAAATAACCAGGTAAAAGGGGACAGTGGTGGTTTGGTGGTAGAATTCTCACCTTCCATGTGGGAGACCCAGGTTTGGTTACTGGGCAAAACATTTCATGCACAGCCACCAGAGGTTTGCATGTTGCTATGATGCTGAACAGGTTTCAGTGGAGACTCCAGACTAAGATCCTACTTCTGAAAATCAGACAATGAAAACTGTATGTATCACAACAGTCTGAACCACAGCCAATCATGGGGATGGTGCAGGACAGGGCAGTGTTCCATTTCATTGGGTATGGGGTCGCCATGAGTCAGGAGCTGACCTGAGGGCAGTTAACAACAAAAACAGCAACCAAGTAAAAGGACAGGGGGGCAGTAGCAAAGGAGAGCATGCCAAGCAGTAGGGCAGGTTTGACAAAAATTTAACATGCAATAGAGACTGATGTATTCAAGGAAATGTAGGAAGCCAGGAAGGCTGAAAGGGACTGTTGTGCAAGGGAGTCTGGGAATTCTGGATTTGTTTTGTATTGGTATCAGATGATGCTAGAAAATTAGGCAGGTGCCAAACAATCATGGTTTTATAAGCCATGTTACACATTTGATCTTTATCCAAAGAGTAATGAAAAGCCAATGGAGTGTTTTAAGCATGATCAAATTTGCATTTAGGAAAATATTCCATCAACAGAGTGGAAAATGTATTGGAGAGAGGCCAGAACAGGTGCTGGTGTTCCAATTAGAAAGGTGTTGCAGGAGCCCATGCAGGGAAAGAGATCATTGGTTTAGGGTGATAGAAATGGAGATGTACAAAGGATATATCCTTGAAAAATTATTTGTTGTTGCTGTTGTTAGCTGCTGTCTAGTCAGTTCCGACTCAAAGCAACCCTATGTATAACAGAAGGAAACACTGCCCAGTCCTGAACCATCCTCACAAGCATCGCTATGTTTGAGCCCATTGTTGCAGTCACTGTGTCAGTCCATCTCATTGAGGGCCTTTGCTTTATCAAGCATGATGTCCTTCTCCAGGAACTGGTCCCCCCTGATAACATGCCCAAAGTATGTGAAACAAAGTCTCACCATCCTCACTTCTAAGGAACATTGTGTCTATACTTCTTCCAAGACAGATGTGTTGATTTTTCTGGCAGTGCATGGTATAGTCAACATTCTTTGCCAACACCATAATTCAAAGGCATCAATTCTTCTTCGGTCTTCTTATTCATTGTCCAGATTTTGCATGTGTATGAGGCAACTGAAAATACCATGGCTTGGGTCAGGTGCACCTTAGTCCTCAAAGTGACATCTTTGATTTTCAACACTTTAAAGAGGTCTTTTGCAGCAGATTTGCCCAATGCAATATGTCAGTTGATTTCTTGACTGCTGCTTCCATGAGCGTTGATTGTGGATCCAAGTAAAATGAAAACCTTGACAACTTCAATATTTTCTGCATTTATCATGATGTTGCTTATTGGTCCAGTTCTGAGGATTTTTGTTTTCTTTATATTGAAGTGTAATCCATACTGAAGGCTGTAGGAGTTAAAATTTCCAAGTTTTCGCAATGTGTTCTATACGGAGAGGGAAGGGAAGCGAGAGGAAGATGAAGGTGTCAACGTTTACTTCTTGTTTCTGGCATTTATACCAGAGTGGATGATGGCACTCTTCACTGAGAAAGGAAGCACTGGAAGAATACTGGGATTTGGACTGGGATTTGATGGTGTTGGACTTGTTGATTTTGAGACGCCTTCAAGAAATACCAGCAAAGATGTCATACAGGCAATTGGATATGTGGTTCTGTAGCTCAGAAGAGAGATCTGAACAGCAGATAAAAATGAGTCATCTGAAAACAAGTTGTAATTTGTTATGTTCTAGTCAGTTTACATGTCAATCCCATTTTAAGAGGTCTAAAAATCGAAAGTCTTCAGAGCCTTAGGCTTGATTCTTACAAAAGAATTAGGGCAGTGTAATGGAAAGATGACTGCATTCTCTGTTGGAAGACCTGGGTTCAAGTTTCAATGATGCCTCTTAAATATATTTTATAATCTTCAGTAAATCGTTTTCTCTCTCTGATTATCAGCTCCTCTTCTGTAATGTAGTGATAATGATGCCTCCTTCTGATTGATGTTGAAAGGAATAATACAATGATATCCATGATCAGGGTATATGAAAGTGCTTTGTACAAACACCTGTTATTCCAAAAGCTCCTGCTAACATGTATGTATGTGTAGCCTACTCAATATTTAACACACCATCAATAAAAGTCTTTGAAGAGTTTCAGCACAAGCTAGCATGCTAGACTATTGCTGGTTCCCTGGTCACCTGATATGTACTGTAAAAAAAAAAAAAAAAAAACTCTACTCCAGATCCCTCCAGTCAGCTCTACTTTTTCATCATGGCTAATTTAATTATTATGAAATATATAGAAGACCATGCTGAGGTGAGAATTCAGTGGTTATTAAAAAAAAAAGCGTTTTCAATTTAGTTTCTTATCTTGTCTTGAAAGATCAGGCATTAAAAGGAGATGTGAACGTTGTTGTTTTAAGGGGGACTTCTGTTTTACTCAGCTGCTCTCTAGATATGATAGGTACCAAAGCATTAACAAGTCATGGCAGTAATATGTCTATGAGACAGTTGCAAATGAACATGTACTATGTTAACATTTGAGGAAGCTTGTGAAGGGCATATGGAAAATGTATGTACTATTTTTTGAAACTTTTTAATTTATTTTTTGTGAATCTAACATTATTTCAAAGTTAAAAGTTTAAAACATAAAAATAAATGTTATCATGTTTTATGTTAAAAATACTGTTTCGATTTATAGATACAATGTAAAATTCTATTAAGATATTAACTATTTTAGAAGTTGCATCATTAAATCACTTCAATAATTTATTGTCTGGCATAGTATTATTTGACTGGAAATCTATTGTAGACTATGATTTTGTAATATTGTGAATTATTTTTTTCCACAAAATTTTTATATTTTGAAGTAACAGTTCCTAGGAAGATGCTGAAATGTGGCATAGTTTCTTGTTGCAGTCATTCTAATATTGTAGCTCCGATTTGATAATAAAGTTTTCTTAAAAGTAGATTTAGTTTTCTTTTTTATGTAAGAAGAAAGAAGATGCTGTTTTTAGAACAATAATTAAAGGCTTATGTTAGGGATTGAATTATGTCCTCCAAAAAAATAACGTTGAAGTCCTAACCCCTGTACCTATGAAGGGGCCTTGTTTGGAAATGGGGTCTTTGAAGATCTTATCAGTTAACATGAGGTCATACTGGAGTAGGGTGGGTCCTAATTCTATATAACTGGTGTCCTATAAAAGAGGAAAAGAGACACAGACAGAGGAAGGACAGCCATGTACAGACAGAAGCAAGGACAGGGTTCTGCTGCAGCTACAAGCCAAGGAATGCCTGGGCTACCAGAAGCCGGGAGAGATAAGAAAGGATCTTCTTCTAGAGACTTGGAGAGAACTTGTCCCTACTAATACCCTGAACTTGGACTACTAACCTTCAGAACAGTGCTAGAATAAATTTCTGTGATTTACAGCCATTCAGCTTGTGATACTTCATTCTGGCAACCCCAAGGAACTAATTCAGCTTATAATCCATGCATTCTGAGAAATGTATGTTATCATGAAAGAACACAAAGAAGTTATGTGGCTTACCCCACGTCACCCAGGCGGTAAAAGATGACAGAGCTTCAAGTCAAATCCACTCTTACAAACTCCAAATTCATCACACACTGTAACACGCCCCTGTTTGCTCCCCTAGAGGAGACTTCAGAATGTTATTTTTAATGAAGACTTCACTCTTGACCCTAAGAAATATAGTGAAGACTGATATTAGGGCTTCATTCTTTTCTTTCTAGCACAATTCACATTTAATCTTGCACATACTCTATCTACATACACTCCATTTATTCACCATTAGAGTGAAGGGAGAGTGGAGTGGATGGTTGCCCTCAAAATCTGGACTTCTAAACATCTTTTTTTCAGAACTCACTGAAAAAACAAAACAGAACAAGGGGATACTGCTTGATTTAAAACTGGAAAAGGTATGTGACAGGATTGTATCGCCTTGTTCTGTTCAAATGATTGCCTCCACTTTATAAAGTGAAAAATTAGATGGAAAAGAAGTTGGTTTTAAAAATCATAAGAGATGAAAGTAAAAAAAAGTGGTATTAGTGGCAGATGTCACCTCCATCTCCGGCTCACACATTGACTCCCAAAATTGTGCCACATGGTGGGATTTCCTCCAACTTCTCTGTTCACTTTTTCCTTCTTTCCCTATTGTGTTGTTGTTAAGTGCTGGCTGGTCTGCTCCGACTCACAGCAACCTTATGTATCGTAGTACAAAATGTTACCCCGTACAGCGCCATCCTCACAATAGTTGCTATGTTTGAGCCCATTGTTGCAGCCACTGTGTCAGTCCATCTGGTTGAGGGTCTCTCTTTTCTTTGCTGACCCTCTACTTTAGCAAGTGTGATTTTTAACGTTGTGTGTCAACTTGGATGGCCCATGATTCTCAGTGGTTTGGTACTTATGATGCAGTTTGGGAGTACTATATTGATATTTATGTCTATTCCAAAGAAAGGTGATCAACCGAATGCGGAAATTATCAAACAATATCATCACATCACACTCGAGTAAAATTTTGCTGAAGATCATTCAAAAGTGGCTGCAGCTGTACATCAACAGGAAGCTGTCAGAAATTCAAGATGGATTCAGAAGAGGATGTGGAACAAGGGATATCATTGCTGATGTCAGATGGATGCTGGCTGAAAGCAGAGAACACCAGAAAGATGTTTACCTGTGTTTTATTGACGATGCAAAGGCATTCAACTGTGTGGATCATAACAGATTATGGATAATACTACAAAGAATTGGAATTCCAGAACACTTAATTGTGCTCATGAGGAACCTGTACATAGATGAAGACGCAGTCTGTTCGAACAGAACAAGGGACACTGCATGGTTTAAGGTCAGGAAAGGTATGCGTCAGGGTTGTATCCTTTCACCATACTTATTCAATCTGCATGCTGAGCAAATAATCCGAGAAACTTGAACTATATGAAGAAGGACAGGCATCAGGTTTAGAGGAAGACTCATTAACAACTGCGTTCTGCAGATGACACGACCTTGCTTGCTGAAAGTGAAGAGGACTTGAAGCACTTACTGAAGATCAAAGACTACAGCCTTCAGTATGGATTACATCTCAACATAAAGAAAACAAAAGTCCTCACAACTGGATCAATAAGCAACATCATGATAAAGGGAGAAAACATTGAAGATGTCAAGGATTTCATTTTACTGGGATCCATAATCCATACCCATGGAAGCAAAAGTCAAGAAATCAAATGACACATAGTGTAAGGCAAATCTGCAAAAGATCTCTTTAAAGTGTTAAAAAGCGAAGATGTCACCTTGAACACTAAGGTATGCCTGACCCAAACCAAGGTGTTTTCAATCATCTCATAGCATATGAAAGTTGAACAATGAATAAGAAAGACCGAAGAAGAATTGATGCCTTTGAATTATGGTGTTGGCCAAGAATATTGAATATATCATGGACTGCCAAAAGAATGAACAAATCTGTCTTGGAAGAAGTACAGCCAGAATACTCCTTATAAGAAGGATAGTGAGACTTTGTCTCGTATAATTTGGACATTTTATCAGCAGGGTTCAGTCTCTGGAGAAGGTCATCAAGCTTGGTAAAGTAGACAGTCAGTGAAAAACAGGAAGACCCTCAAAGAGATGGATTGACACAGTGGTCACAACAATGGGCTCAAGCATAACAAAGATTATGAGGATGGTGCAGGACTGGGCATTGTTTCCTTCTGTTGTACTTGGGTACATAGCACCTAACAACAACAACAATGTAATGATGTAATCACCTCCATGATAAGATCTTATATAATGTGATCACCTTCATAATGGGATCTGCTGTGAATAGACCATCAGTTGAAAGGGATTTTCCTTGGAGGTGTGGACTGCATCCAATATAAGTGGAATTTCTGGCAAAGCTGTGGGCTTTTGCTCCCTCTAGATCTTGCAACTGGCTCCTGTTTACCTGACCTCCTGTTCCTGGGACTTGAGCTAGCAGCTTACTTGCCATCTTGCCTGTCTATCTTGGGATTCATGGGTTTCCGCAGCCTGTGAGCCAGAGCCCCGCTGTCTGACCTGCCAATCTTGGGTTCCCCAACCCCTGCAGCTACGTGAGTCAGGAGAAGCCTCCAGCCTGACCCAAGGACTTGGAACTTTCCAAACTCTACAACTCTGTGAGCCATTTCCTTGATATAAATCTCTCTTCATATATGTATACGCTTTACTGGTTTTGCTTCTCTTAGAGAACTCAGCCTAAAACACCAAGCATGATGTCTTTCTCCAGTGATTGGTCCCTCCTGATGACATGTCCAATGTACGTGAGACAAAGTCTCGCCATTCTCCCTTTTAAGGAGCATTCTGGTTGTACTTCCTTCAAGACAGATTTGTTTTGCTGGCAGTCCATGATATATTCAATATTCTTCTCCAACGCCACAATTTGAATTTATCAATTCTTTGGTTTTCCTTGTTCATTGTCCAGCTTTCTCATGCATATGAGGCAATTGAAAATACTGTGGCTTGGGTCAGGCACACCTTTGTCATCAAAGTGACATCTTTGCTTTATAACACTTTAAAGAGGTCTTTTGCGACAGATTTGCCTAATGCAACATGTCGTTTGATTTCTTGACTGCTGCTTTCATTGGCATTGATTGTTGATCAAAGAAGCATGAAAGGCTGACAACTTCAATTTCTTCATGATTTATCATGATGCTGTTTATCAGTCTATTTATAATGATTTGTTTCATTTTTTATGTTTCAGATGTAATGCATACTGAAGGTTGTAGTCTTTTACCTTCATCGGTAAGCACTTCAAGTTGTCTTCACTTTCAGCAAGCAAGGCTGCATCATCTGCATATTTCAGGTTGTTAATGAGTCTTCTTCCTATCCTAATGCCACACATTCTTCTTCATATAGCGCAGCTTCTCTGATTATTTGTTCAGCATATAAATTAAATAAGTAAGGTGAAAGAATACAACCCTGCCAAACACCTTTAGCAATTTTAAACCAGGCAGTATCCCCTTATTCTGTTTGAATAACTGCCTTTTGATCCCTGTACAGTTTTTGCATGAGCATAATTAAGTGTTCTGGAATTCCCACTCTTCACATAGTTATGATCCATAGAGTTGAATACCTTCATGCAGCTGATAAAACACAGGTAACATATTTCTAGTATTCTCTGCTTTCAGCCAAGATCCATCTGACATCAGCAATGATATCCCTCATTCCATGTCCTCTTCTGAATTTGTCTTGGACTTCTGGCAGTTCCCTATTGATGTAAAGCTTTCCCCATATGCTCTATAAAATAGCTTCTATGATAAATCTCTAGCTTTACATCTCCATGAATTCTCATTTAAAAGTTGTTTCTTTCTGAATAGTGTCCTGTTTCAAAAAGCAGCGGAATCATAACGATTCCTATGCATAATATAAAATCCAAGGTAACCTTGGCATCACTGGGCATTCTAAGACTATCTGACTTTTCCATGAGGTGCAACTCAAGATGTTCTCATTTCAAACAATAACACTTAATAAACAAGCAGTAACAAACATATACTCACCTCTGAAATCATTGAAGTATAATATGAATTTTCTTGATGGTTTTATTAGAAGACAGGGAGGGAATTATCCTCACCTCATAACAGCAAAACCTCTTATCATAGTCTTTCAACACTCCAAAACCAAAACCAAACCTGCCCCCATGTGTGTCAGAGTAGAACTGTGCTCCATAGGATTTTCAATGGCTGGTTTTTCAGGAGTAGATTGCCAGGGCTTTCTTGCAAGGCACCCCTGGGAGGAATCTAACCTCCAGCCTGTCAGTTAGCAGCCAAACATGTTAACTATTTGCACCACCTGGGGACTCTCAATCAGATTATTTCCCCTAGTGTTTCTCCCCCAGCCACATTTTCGCCTCCTCTCCTTTCTTCCCCCCCTCTGCCCTATCTTTCTAAAAGTACCTTTGCAACATTCAATTACCTACCCCAATAGCCCAAGTTCAAGCCATTTTATTCTTCCTCAATGATTTTTTCCCTGGGGGTTTCCATTCATCTCAATGTACAATTTTAATCATTAGATCCAAAATCATAACTCACTTTAAAATAGCAAGAGGGGATCCATCTTTTTAAAGGCTGCTTCTGATTTATGTCATGAATTTCAGACAACTGGTCAAATATTATTCTATGTATCTGTAAAACAAGAATGTAGATTATGGCAGTTTCCACTTGGATCAGTAAGTGTCAACATCTCATGATTCAGTCTTCCCAAGGCTGAAGTTTCCCCTTCAGGTTAGTTGTTGTTACCAGCTGCCATATAGTTGGCCCTGATGCACGCAGACCCCAGGCACAAGGGGATTGGACTATTGTGATCCATAGGGTTTTCATTTGCTGATTTTCAGAAGAAGATCACCAGGGCTTTCTTCCTAGTCTGTCTTGGTCTGGAAGCTCTGCTAAAACCTGTTTACCATCACGGCAACATACAAGCCTCCACTGACGGGTGGGTGGTGGCCCTGCATGAGGTGCACTGGCGAGGAATTGAACCTGAGTCTCCTACATGGAAGGGAAGAAATCTACCACTGAACCACCAGTGCCCTCTTGAGGTATGTAGAGGTTGCAAAACGGCAGCTGATGGTGATCCAGATGAAACCTGCCAATGGTTTTGACCCCTTGTTGTGGATTGAATTGTATCCCCCAGATACTTGTGTCAACTTGGCTAGACCATGGTTCCCAGTATTGTGTGATTGTCCACCATTTTGCCATCTGATGTAATTATCCTATATGTTGTAAATCCTAACCTCTATGATGCATTAACATCATAGCAGGATTAGAGGCAGGATTAGAGGCAGTTATGTTAATGAGGCAGGACACAATCTACAGGATTTGGTTGTATCTTGAGTCAATCTCTTTTGAGATATAAAAGAAAGAAGCAAGCAGAGAGGAGGGGGACCTCATTACCACCAAGCAAGAAGAGCCACAAGCAGTGCACGTCCTTTGAACCCAAGGTCCCTGCGCTGAGAAGCTCTAGACCAGGGGAAGATTGGTAATGACCATCCCCCAGAGCCAAGAGAGAAAGAAAGCCTTCCCCTTGAGCTGGTGCCCTGAATTCCAACTTCTAGCCTCCTAAACTGTAAGAGAATAAATTCTGTTTATTAAAGCCATCCACTTGTGGTATTTCTGTTATAGCAGCATTAGATAACTAAGACACCCCTCATGGTGCATTTATGAAAATTAAATTACTTTAGGTTTCTAAATTCACTTGTGGGCAGATTTCACATTAATATTAATAATTCTGACTTCTCTTTAAAAAAATCAGGAAAAAATTGGGTACACATTCCATACATCAATACTTACCAGGGCCTGAGAAGAAGCGGCCACCTTTCTATTGGACAGGGGATCTCCAGCCTTGACTCTTCCTTGTTTGTTCCTACTGGCCCATTTCACTTATTTTCATTACCTGTTTGGCTCCTGTAGCCGTTTATGTTTGCGACAGGATTTCTAAACCCTGCAGAGAAGTTGCAGGTCTAACAAGGTGCCAGGTGCTGCTAATACTGCTGGTTAGAAACCAATTCTGAGAACCACTAGTAGAGCAGTGGTTCTCAAAATGTATTATACATAAGAATCACCTGGGGATTTGTTAAAATGTAGATTCTGATTCAGTATATCTGGGGTGGAAATGCAAATTCTCAGCAAGGGTTTGAACCAGAACGAACGGGTTCAAAGCCCTGGTTTGCAACTCTGATTTAGAGATATAGATTAATACCCACTTATCAAGGATGTTAAAGAACCATTTAACATTAGTTCATGAAGATTCTGGGGAGGAGTTTTCAGAAAGAAATATATACATGTACATAGAAATAGAGGAAAAGTACATAAGCAAATTCAAACCAAATAATACATTCTGTAAAAATAAAATATGTTAATAAATTCTGAAGCAACGGTACATTTGGCCCCTTAAGGTGAATGTTATTTTCATTTTAAATAAAAGCATTATGTGAAAGTAATACAAGACTCATGTATACAAAATTTGTTTGGGTAGAATGTTAATGAACTCGGTAAAATGTAAAATAATACAAAGGATTCTGAATATTTTAGGAAAATTTTTTTTCTTTTTTATAGAGACACATTTAGTTTTTTCTCATGTTCAAAATAATTCCACTAATTAACATTTTTTTATCTGAAAAGATTATTTAGAGAGTTGAAGTAAAAAAATAAAATTATAAGGACTACAGATCACTGTTATTGCATTTCATGAAAATTCTCATAACAAAATCAGTTAAAAGACAAATTAATCATATGCTCCTCTTCAAGAGAAATAGACTTGTCCATGTTACTATAGCAACTTCATACAATTCCAACTATTAACTTTCTTATTACAGAAAAAATATCAATAACGATTTAGGTTACTTAAGATAACATATAGCTTCAGAATATATCTATTTATTTACCCAATATTATTGCAAAAACTGCTTCACTATGAAAAATCAAAAGCAAATACTTTTTTAAAACTGGGTATGCCATACTGAAGCAAGCGCTAGCAACAGGGCTTCGAACCTGTTCAAACCCCTGCTGAGAATTTTCATTTCTAACAATTTCCAAGGTGATGCTAATACTGCTAATTAGGGACCAATTCTGAGAACCACTAGTGGAGCAATGGTTCTCAAAATTCATTATGCATAAGAATCACCTGGGGACCTTGTTAAACTGTAGATTCTGATTCAGTATATCTGGGGCGGAAGGTCTGGTTTGCAAAGCCATCAATACCGCCCTCTTCGTAGTGGCTTTAACGTGTTTCTAGACTAATTCTGTATAAAATATAATCCACTCTGGCCAGTCCTGCCTGCAGTAATTGTGCTTGTTATACTCATAAAACATACCACTAACCTTTGCAATATCTTTTAAAATTAAAACAGCAGTTAACTTTGTTTCAGTTCCACTAAATGTTTATGCCCTGAGTTTTCCAGAACTGGGTTAGCATACTAAAACATAATCAATGAGAGCTTTTACCTAGAGAGGCTGTCAAATGAAATGTTAGATATCTTTTGGGATTTATCTAAACAATTACTTGATCCACATTACAGCCAGTAACAGGGTTGACTCTCCTGGCTTTTTGTTTTGTCTCTTTAGTTTTTATCTCACAGAATTGAATGCATTGTTTTACAATTGAGCAAACCGAGGTTTTTTCGGTAGTCCTGGGGGAGGAGCAGAAAAGACAAGCCCAGTTCTAGAGAATAAGAACATTCTTTTCTCTTCAAATTAATCTTCATCTATTCAGTGCTTATAGCCTCCAGTTACAGGCTAAGACCTCAGTGTCCCATATAAGGGTTGTCTTTGTTTTAAAAGAAAATCGTATGATTGAAAAATTCTTCACACTTTTCATTCTAACCTCAATGACTTTATTAACCAGGAACATGTTAGGTTCTTTTTCTTAAGAAACGCACACACGCACACACGCACACACGCACACACGCACACACAGTCCAAACACTGGCTCTAATACCCTCATTCTGTTTCTCCTCTCAAAGCAGAGAATCAAAAAAGAAACACAATTGTTTGACTTTTTTTTTGTAGCCAAAGGGCTGAAATAAAAATGAAACTGCATGATATCTACTAGCCAGAAGAGCTCAGTTTTATTCTTCACACTGAAAATGAGTCTCATGCTTTAGATGTGAAGAAAATGTGTTATACTTTTATCTCAGCCCTCTTGTCCCACTCGTTGAACAATAGCATCAGAAATTTAGCTGTAGGTATCGAGAAAATGTCACTTATATTTCAGCCTAAAACAAGTAAAGTGTAAGAGTTACAAAAGTAAAGCACCAGAATGTTTTATAACTCTCTAAATAATCATGTCTGGAAGAGCCACAGATATTTGTGTCATTTTTTCATATAGCTGATGGTAATGTATAAAAATAATCCCTATTGGATCCCATTTAACCAGCTTCCTGGGTAATCACATTTGCTTGATGCATCAGATGTACCCCTAGAGTGATCTATTAGAGATTGAAAAGACTGACCTATGATGATTCCTCATTCAATACATAGCCCATTTATCTTCATTGACTTAGTAATCACCTTAATTTCTACCTTACCATTGTAATCCCCCAGTCTCTTCATTATCCAGCATCCTTTATCTCATCACACCCTCAAAGGAAAAAAACAAAATAATTCTTAGCAACCAAATTGGGTGTTTCAACAATAGCTTCTGCTACATTAAATACAGTTCCACAAATGAGAAAGTCAACAATCTAGTACCACTTGCCACAGAATCTATTTCAGTTCATGAAGACCCCACGTGTGTCAGAATAGAACTGTGCTCCATAGGGTTTTCAGTGACTGATTTTTCAGAAATAGATCTCCAAGCCATTCTTCCAAGAAGTCAACAATCACCATATCTAATTTGGAGATTGAATTCTGAGAAGTACTTGTGTTCACATCTTCATATTGAACTTTCATTTTATCTGAATTTGTCATCACCCCGTCAGTCAACAGAGTTAAGCTGGTCTTTGCCTGACGTGCCTGGCAGCTTCTAATGGATTGTTGTTGTTTTTGTTATGTGCCATCGAGTCAGTTCTGACTCACAGCAATCCCCATTACAACAGAACTTGACACTGCCCGGTCCTGTGCCATCCTCACAACTGTTGCTGTGCTTGAGCCGGTTGTTGCAGCTACTGTGTCAATCCATTTCCTTGAGGGTCTTCCTCTTTTTCGCTGACCCTCTGCTTTACCAAGCTTGACGTCCTTCTCCAGGGACTGATCCGTCCTGATAACATGTCCAAAGTATGTGAGACGTAGTCTCGCCATCCTTGCTTCTAAGGAGCATTCTGATTTGTTCGTTCTTTTGGCAGTCTGTGGTATATTCAATATTCTTTGCCAACACCACAATTCAAAGGCATCGATTCTTTGGTTTTCCTTATTTTTCACCCAGCTTTCACAGGCATATGAGGTGATTGAAAACACTATGGCTTGGGTCAGGAGCATCTTAGGTTTCAAGGTGACATCTTTGCTTTTTAACACTTTCAAGAGGTCTTTTGCAGCACATTTGCCCAATGCTACGCGTCCTTTGATTTCCTGACTGCTGCTTCCATGGGTGTTGATTGTGGATCCAAGTAAAATGAAATCCTTGACATCTTCAATGTTTTCTTCATTTATCATGATATTGCTTATTGGTCCAGTTGTGAGGATTTTTTTCTTTATACTGAGGCATAATCCATACTGAAGGCTGTGGTCTTTGATCTTCATCAGTAAGTGCTTCAAGTCCTCTTCACTTTCAGCAAACAAGGTTGTGTTATCTGCATAACAAAGTTTGTTAATGAGTCTTCTTCCAATCCCAGTGCCTCATGCAGCTTCATAGAGCCCAGCTTCACAGATTGTTTGCTCAGCATACAGATTGAATAAGTATGGTGAAAGGACACAACCCTGATGCACACATTTCCTGACTTTAAACCACACACTATCCCCTCGTTCCGTTCAAACGGCTGCCTATCGGTCCATGGCAGTTCCTCATGAGCACAATTAAGTGTTCTGGAATTCCCAGTCTTTGCAATGTTATCCATAATCTGTTATGATCCACCCAATCAAAAGCCTTTGCACAGCCAATAAAATAGAGGTAAACATCTTTCTGGTATTCTCTACTTTCAGCCAGGATCCATCTGACATCAGCAATGATATCTCCGGTTCCATGTCCTCTTCTGATCTGGCTTAAATTTCTGACAGTTCCCTGTCTATATACAGCTGCAGCCACTTTTGAATGATCTTCAGCAAAATTTTACTTGCCTGTGATATTAATGATATTTTTCGATAATTGCCACATTTGGTTGAATCACCTTCTTTGGAATAGGCATAAATATGGGTCTCTTCCAGTTGGTTGGCCAGGTAGCTATCTCCCAAGTTTCTTTGCACAGACGAGTGAGCACTTCCAGTGCTGCAGTCATTTGTTGAAACATCTCAATTGGTATTCCATCAATTCCTGGAGCCTTGTTTTTCACCAAGGCCTTCAGTGCAGCTTGGACCTCTTCCTTCAGTACCATCAGTGCTTGATCATATGCTACCTCCTGAAATAGTTAAATGTCGACCAATTCTTTTTGGTACAGTGACTCTGTGTATTCCTTCCATCTTCTTTTGATGCTTCTGCGTTGCTTAATATTTTCCCCATAGAATCCTTCAATATTGCAACTCGAGGCTTGAATTTTTTCTTCAGTTCTTTCAGCTTGAGAAATGCCGAGTGTGTTCTCTCCTTTTGATTTTCTATCTCCAGTTCTTTGCACATGTCATTATAATACTTTACCGTGTCTTCTCAAGCCACCCTCTGAAATCTTCTATTCAGCTCTTTTACTTCATCATTTCTTCAGGCTTTAGCTATTTGACATTCAAAGGCAAGTTTCAGAGTCTCTTCTAACATCCATTTTGTTTTTTTCTTTCTTTCCTCTCTTTTTAATGACCTCTTGATTTCTTCATGTATAATATACTTGTTGTCATTCTACAACTCGTCTGGCCTTCGGTTACTAGTCAAATCTATTCTTGAGATGATCTCTAAATTCAGGTGGGATATACTCTAGGTCATGCATTGGCTCTTGTGGGCTTGTTCTAATTTTCTTCCGTTTGAACATGAACTTGCCTATGAGCAATTGATGGTCTTTTCTGCAGTTGGCCTTGTTCTGACTGATGATATTGAGTTTTCCATGGTCTGTTTCTGAAGATTTGATTCCTGTGTATTCCATCTGGAGAGGTCCACGTGTATAGTTGCCATTTATGTTGTTAAAAAAAAAGGTATTTGCAAGGAATAAGTCATTGGTCTTGCAAAATTCTAGCATGTGATCTCTGGCATCGTTTCTATCACCAAAGCCATATTTTCAAACTACCGATCCTTCTTTTTTTCCAGCTTTCACATGCATGTTTGATCAATTTCAGACTGCAGAAGTTGGTAAAAATCTTCAGTTTCTTCATCTTTGGCCTTAGTGGTTGGCGGGTAAATTTGAATAATAGTCAAATTAACCGGTCTTCCTTGTAGGGGAATGGATATTATCCTACCACTGACAGTGTTGTACTTCAGGATAGATGTTGAAATGTTCTTTTTGATGACGAATGAAACTTCATTCCTCTTCAAGTTGTCATACCCAGCATAGTAGACTGTATAATTGCCCTATTCAAAAAGGCTGATACCAGTCCATTTTAGCTCACTAATGCCTAGGATATCAATGTTTATGCATTCCATTTCATTTTTGATGATTTCCAATTTTCCTAGATTCATACTTTGTACATTCCACATTCTGATTATTACTGGATGTTTGCAGCTGTTTCTTCTCATTTTCAGTAGTGCCATATCAGCAAATAAATGTCCCGAAAGCTTGACTCCATCCAATTCATTAAGGTCGACTCTACTTTGAGGAGGCAGCTCTTCCCCAGTTGTCTCTTGAGTGCCTTCCAGCCTGAGGGGCTCATCTTCCAGCACTGTATCAGACAGTGTTCCACTGCTATTCATAAGGTTTTTACTGGCTAATTCTTTTCAGAGGTAGACCGCTGGGTCCTTCTTCCTAGTCTGTCTTATTCTGGAAGCTCAACTGAAACCTGTCTACCACAGGTGACCCTGCTGGTATCTGAATACCAGTGGCATAGCTTCCAGCATCACAGCAACACAAAAGAAAGCCCCCACAGTACAACAAACTGACAGACACGTGGGAGTCTAATGAATAGCAATAATAAAAACAACAGCAGCACCAAGCATTTTTACCTTTTTTCACTATGTTCAACCCTTTTCTTAAATATAGTCAGTGTCTCCTTGTTGCCTGGTAGATATTGAATGCTTCCAAAGGTGCTGTTACTCTTGCAGACTGCATGCAATTATTGAGTGTGTTCTTGCAGAATTAGTATACTTCACTGCATGTGTTTTACCAAGGGGTGACATAGGCATTGATGAGTAGAGAATATGATTATACTTGTTTAACAAGCTAACCTTATGTTAAATTTTTGTTAACATATCATTTTCCACACGGGAATACTCTTTCTCTGAATAGTTGACTGATTTGCCTTAGGTAGCATAGCTATTTTTAGATCAAACTCATCTTTAATCCAAGTATTCTAACTGATCTCCCTTCAGGGAGTAGAATTCACAACATTTACTTGAACGCCATGGTTTTTCAAACGAGGCAAATATTTCTATTTGTTTTGATCGGTGTATTCCAGATAGACAGGGCCATCCTGATTCCCAAAGTAGCCTTCAAGAGGTGATAAACTGCATTAATCCATGGTCAACTCCTACGAGCTGGCCTCATCTAGTGACATGTAAATGATATCGAATACATTTTTATTGTAATTTTTTAATTGTCATTCTGTGTTCCGAAAGGGAATTTACATTCCACGCCGTGTTCTGTTGATGAAGTATACATGCCCAAGTTAGATATGATCATTGTCAAAGTAACTCACTGTACATTATAATTTCTCTAAAGCTGTGAATACAGCCATCATCTTCCTCGATTTGGTGGACTTGGAGACTAGATTTCCTGATATAGCTTGGGGCACTTACCCATCGGATTCAAGATTAAACAAAATAAAACAAAGCAAAAAATGGAAATGTCATGCCCAAATTGAAATATTTAGGGCTGTTTGTTTTTCCTGTGAGAATGCAAGGTTTTTTTCTATGTTGAAATGTCAGAAATTTGTGTTTGATAATAAAACTTTTTATTCTAATGAACAAAAATAAACCACAACAAAATAGGTAATAGCTATTCACCTAAATTACCTATTTTTTTTCTCTTCATTTATTCTCTTCAATGAGTAAATGAGGCCTAATTTAATGGCATTCATACATAGCACCTGGATGATATTGGATACATAATCAGTTCACAGTGATTTACATGCAAACAGGAAGAAGGTAATATCTCTCATAGACCAAATTTAATATTTTAAAAATAACATTCAGAAACTTAGTTCCTTAAAACTCTTTCTGCCTAATTAGACACCCCAAACCTTCTCTCTCATCTATCATTTATCATCTCTCTCTCTCTCACAGGCACACGTGCGCACACACACACACGCACACACGTTACTTCCCTGTTTATTTCTAGAAATGCTATAATGTTAAACATGAGCTTCCATATGGAGGCAAAAATACCTATGGTCTTAACAGTAGTTTTTCTCGTGACTAGCAAGAGTTTGGCTGAATCAAGTACCAAGTACTCAGACATAAAATTACATTTTATTTCAATCTACATCCCAATGTTAACAAGAATTTTTCTTTGTATAATAATTGCAAATAGTACTCCCCTGTAGCTAATTATTTAAGTTGTATTTTAGGCTCTGCTGTGTAAATAGGGAGCCCTGGTGGTACAGTGGTTAAGAGCTTAGCTGCTAACCATAAAGGTCAGTGGTTCAAATCCACCAGCCACTCCTTGGAAACCCAGTGGGACAGTTCTACTCTGTCCTATAGGGTCGCTATGAGTCGAAATCGACTCCACAGCAATGGTTTGGTTTGGTTTTGGTTTGGTATAAATGGAGAAATCTAAACTGAATTTTAAGCCTTCAATTACTAAAGCCAGATTTCTGAGAAATAAATGAGATTAAAACAAAAGTTAAACCTAAAGTAATCCTGATTATTAAAACACTGATACACGTTGAATTGTTAAAAATAATTCGCTCTCCAGTTCAAAAATTGAGATGAACAACTTCTATTTAAAATGTTTTGAGAAATTACTACTCTAGTGGATATATTTAAATTTGATCAGGAAATATTAAGAGCACATCAGTGATTTTTACACTAAGGAATATATCTTTAATTTGGTTTGTTATCACCATTGAGTTCCTTCTCCTGTTCCTACGTTTCCTCTCCTTTTTAAAACAATGACCCACAAGCTAGTTTACCTATCTCAAATGTTTTTATTTAAAATTAAAAATCAAAGTGATTTTTTAAATTATTTTTTCAGTTATCTTTTATTACACATTCATCAAGGTTAATTTTTTTTCATCAATTGATGAGGACATTTTGGTTTGCCTTCAACATTTCAAATGGTTACACTGATATAATGCCCTATGCAGCTGCCTGTCTACAGAAAACAGCACCTGTGGCAATTAGTTTTAAATTGCTGATTGATCTCTCATAGCTAGCAACGGAGACTGAGATGGCCAATAGAAACTGCTCATTAGCGCCCCTCCTCGAGCGATGCCCGAGGCACGTGCCCTACCTGCCTCGTCTTAGTTATGCCTCTGGCCTTATGAGTCAGGGATCCCAGAAACATCTTTGAATCCTACCAATATGAGCAGATAAGAAAACCTGACAGCAGTTATCTAAATATACCAATTTCTAGCTGTGCAATGGCAATTCAATCTTCAGCCAAAAATTAATTTGTTATTTCTATAGAAATAACCTGGTGATCACCCTCCTCTCTCATAGGTCACTTCTGAGGCATATATACAGTGGTACGATACAGTGACATTGGACGCACTTTATCACAATTAACAAGCAGCTGGTTATACTCTTTAGGGGGAAAACTAGAGAAAGACAGAGAAGGCAAAACTTTTAAAAGTAATGCTGAACACGTCAACTGCACTTTTACCACTTCACAATAATTTATCCAATGATAGCTGAACATTTGTTTTTGGAAAGTAAAGAGTTCAAATATTTTATGGAAGTTAGTCTAGGAATATCCCAAATTACAGGATAAGAAAAAAATATCACAGAATGAATGTGCTTACTGTATCTGAGATAGAAGAATGGCTACAGTTTCAGAATCTGATCACTCTCTGAACTTGAATCTCAAGCTTATAATTCGAGATCGGATAATTGCATACTTCTGAGTATGCCCCTTCCTTGATCTTTTAGGCTAGGGCTGGGTTTCTCTACCTCAGCACAACTGATACTTCAGGTTGGATAATCCTTCATTGTAGGGGCTTTCCTGGGCATTGTAGGATGTTTAGCAGCCTCCCTGGCCTCTACCTACTAGATGCCAAGAGCACTTCCTACTCACACGTTTGACATTGCCAATGTCCCATAGCAGAGACAGACACAACTGCCCACTGTTGAGAACTCCTGGGCTGGAGGAACAACAACAAATTGATAATCCCTAATTTTTTCTTTTAAACCCAGAAATTATAGGTAGGAGATGTGCCTTAATTTGAGTTTTCCCAGTAACTAATCCTGAGATAAGGATTTGAGTGCACATAGTCTATTTGGCAGGTGGTCCCAGAAAGCACCAGTAGAGTTGAGGAAAGTGAAATAGACAAGGGAAGAAAGCCAGTACCTGTTTCGCTAATGAGGATCCATTACTGCTGTATGCTACTGGGGCTTACTCCTGTTGGGACCCCAGAGATACTGCGAAGAGCGTGCCTCAGCTTTGTCCTACCTGGGAGGTGAGAGACATGACGTATTTATTCCCCAGCTCCTCTCCTTCATTGCTTGCAGGCTGCTCCCGAAGTCACTGATGCCCTGGCACTTTATGCCTTCCTCATGGGGGCCTGGACAACGCCCTTGAGGAGAGTGATAGGTGTTTGCAACAGGAAGTTTTTGGTGTCTATGGCAGTGGTTCTCAAAGTATGGTCCCTGGACCAGCAGCATCAGCATCACGTGAGAATGTATTAAGATGCAAATTCCCAAGCAGCACCCAAAACCTACAATCAGAAACTGGGCTGAGGCTCAGCCATCTGTGCTTTAATAAGCCCTCCAGGGGATTCTGATTCACACTCAAATTTGTGAACCACTAGCCAAGGACAGTGGTTCTGTTGCTCCCTGTTGTTGTTGTTGTGTGCCTTCAGATTGACTCAGATCCTATAGGAGAGAGTAGAACTACCCTATAGGGGTTTCCAAGGCTGTAAATCTTTACAGGAGCAGATCGTCAGGTTTTCTCTCCTGCAGAGCCACTGGTAGGTTCCAACCACTAATCTTTCGATTAGCAGTGGAGCACTTAACCATTGTGCCACCATGGCTCCTTGTTGCTCCCTTAGGGTCATTTAAGGAGTCTTGTTAGCTCAACAGTTAAGTGTTAGGCTACTAACCAAAAGGTTGGTGGTTCCAACCTACCGAGTGGCTCTGTGGGAGAAAAGACCTGGCAATCAGCTCCCATTAAAGATTACAACCTAGGAAACCATATGCAGCAGTTCTACTCTATCACACAGGAGCACTGTGAGTCAGAATCAACTCAACAGCACCTAACGACAACAACAGGAGTCATTTGTCAATGTCTAGAGACTTCGTTTGCTGTCGCAAATCGGGGAGAGGAAGCGGGAAGGCAGGTGTGATTCTGGCATCTAGTGACTATAGGCCGGGGAAGTTGCTAACCATCCTACAATGCACAGGACGGCCCCCACAACAAAGTATTATCCATCCCAAAATGGCAACAGTGCCAAGGTTGATAAACTCCCATCTAGTGGGATGTGTGGATGAAGAGATGCAGCAGGGCATCAACAGTATCTGCCATATTATGATTTTCTAGTAACTCTCCTTTTTTGTACATATGTCTGTTAAATATTCTTCCAAGTGATTTTGTGGCTTTCAATATCACAATATTAATAAGTATATAATTAATCAATCTCAGTTAATCAGTCTGGCTTCCATGCACACTCTGCTGTTACCCTTATTTCTTTTCACCATGGCTAGAGCTCAGTAAGCCTTTGTTTTCACCCCTCTCTGACTAGTCTCCTTGGAAAGTCCTTTTCTCTTGAGGGAGACAACCCTGCTCTTTCAGAGACCCTCTATCTTTCTTTGCTGTATAAGCTAAAATTGCTGCCACTATTCCAATATCTCCTGTCATGTTTTTCCAATCATTTCTAACCTAAGGGCTACATTCAGAAACGCACGTTCCCTTAACTGTGAGCAGGATGCTGTCTAATCATCTATCCGCTCAGTCCCAGCTCCTGTGAACCTCAGGAAAGGTATGAGGTTTAACACCTCCTCTCTAATTTTAGTTCTTCAGTTTCAGGTGAATTAAGTTGTCATTGAGATACTTCGGTGTCACTCAGTTTCATAAAAAGTCATCTTAAATACAATCAGAGTAATGTCCGTTGGAAATGACTTTTAAGTAACACATTTATTTCAAATTTATAGACACACATACATGCGTGTGTTGTCCTCCCTGAGGCTGTAAAACAACTAATATTCACCTTTCATGCTGTTTCAAGCACTGCATCAAGTACTTTGTAAACTGTTCCAGTTCCAGTTGCCACTGAGTTGATTCCAACTCAGTGAGACCCGTGTGTGTCAGAGTAGAACTGTACTTCATAGAGTTTTCAATGGCTGATATTTTAGAAGTAGATCACCCAGCCTTTCTTCCAAGGCTCCTCTGGGTGGACTCAAACCACCAAACTTCTGTTAGCAGATAAGCAGGTTAACCATCTGCACCACTCAGGGACTCCTTGCATACTGTAGTAGGCACAATTTTGGCCCCCATAACCTTTTCGCCTTGGCATTACATCCATGAACAGGTTATATGGCAAAACAGACTTGGCATATGTAATGAAGACTGTTAAATAACTGACCTTAAAATAGGAAGAGTAGCCTCTATTGTCCAGGTGAGCCCAATGTAATCACATGAACTCTAACAAGAAAAAATAGAAAAGGCAGTCAAGGAGATGGTGCAGAAAGGAAGTCAGAGAGATTATAAGGACAAGAAGGATTCAACATGCATTAGTCTACCATGAGAGGTTAGTGGCTTTGAAGATGGAGGGGGCCACAAGCCAAGAAATGCAGGTGGGAGGCAGGGCCCAGATGGTGGAGTAGTCAGATGGCAGTGGACCCTCTTACAACAAAGACCTGAAAAAACAAGTGAATTAATTATAAATGACAATCTGGAGGCCCTGAAAATCTAAGGCAAAGTTGAGGAACCAGACTGAGCGGCAGGGGGAGGGAGAGATGGTTCAGAAGCAGTGAGGAGTTGCCAGATCTGACCCAACGAGAGCCTGAGCTCTTCAGGCCTGATCAGCTCATAAGTGAGCAGTCAGGCAGGCAAGAAGCAGTACTCAGGAGGCATATTCCGCACCAGGAGAGAACCAGTGCCAATGAATCTACTCGGCCACCCAGAACCAGAGAGAAGCAGCCCTCGACCAGTGAAAAATAAGTACTTGCATACAGCCTACCGCACGAATCAAAAACCCACCGTTAGGGAAAAACCTCTCTCCCATTTACCTCCCCGCTCCCTGCTCTGCACTGGGTCCTGGACCAGCTTCAGTAATTACTGAGTCCCTGGGCTGGAAGTAGGATCCATCACAAAACCTGAGCCATTCTCCCTGCCTTGGAGAGTGAACACATTAACAAATGGGGGAAAAAATAAACTGCTGGATCCCCTAAGCCAAGAAACCAGGGTAGGCACCGCTCCTTTGCTGAGGCACAGACATATGCGATTCACAAACTCTGAGTGTCTTTCTCCCTGCAGAGACTTGTGTGGGCCCATTTCAACAGCATAGGCCCTCATTCCCACACTAAAACAGGGTATATAGCTGAAGTCTAACTTGAACTGTTTCAGCTGTGAAGTGGCAGGTTCGTGACATTCAACACTGCTCTACCCATTAAGCAGGGTCTTCACCTACCCACATGAAGGGCCTGAGGACTGGTGGCTCCACCCACGTCACCAAGCCACCTGCAATGGGGGCCCAAAAATAAGTGGTGCCCTCCTAGTCCTTACACCCAACAGCACTGGGTGCTAATAGTCCGGCTGCAAATCCCATCAAACAACGCGCTCTAGGGAACAGGGACATGGCTTCCTCCTGGACACTAGGGGGCGGCCGTCAGCCCCCTGCCTTGCTCACAGTGTGTCCCCCTGCTGCAGCCAGATGCCTGTGCCTACACCAATCACCCATGCCTGTCTAGGACTCTGGGTGAGAGCCTACATCACACACTTCGTGGCTATCTACCTGTGAACCTGAGCTGAAACCACACAGGAGGAGTGGGCGGACTCCTGAGCTCACATACCTAGTAACAGTTCTAACCACCTGGTGACAGGACATTAGAGCTTCACGGGTGCCAATAATCAAACTAGCTCATGCAAGCACCCTATTTAGGCATATCAAAACAAAACAAGAGGCTAGGACACAGGAAGTGAACATAAAATAAATAAATATAATAACTTACTGATGGCTCAGAGACAACAGTCAATATGAAATCACATAAAGAGGCAATCCATGATGGCTTCAGCAAGCTCCCAAAATAAAGACTCTAGAAATTTTCTAGGGGAGGAAAATTTCTTCGCATTATCGCAGGCAAAATACAAAAGATTAATATACAGAACTCTTCAAGAAATTAGGAAGAGACTTAAGCAAAATGCTGACACATGCAATACAGGGAATTAAAAAGATTAGAGAAGAGCATAATAGACAAATTTAACAGGCTACAAGAATCCACAGACAGACAGAAATCATAAATCCAGATGATTCACAATAAAATTTCAGAATCAGACAACTCAGTAAAAAGTCATATGAGCAGAACTGAGGCAATGGAAGTCAGAATTAGTGAGATTAAAGATAAAGCATTTGACACCAACTTATTTGAGGAAAAAATCAGACAAAAGGATCAAAAAACATGTATAAACCCTAAGAATTATGTGGGACTCTCTCAAGAGGAATAAGCTACGAGTGATTGGAGTACCACAACGGAGGGGATAACAGAAAATACAGAGACTTGTTGAAGATTTGTTGGCAGGAAACATCCCTGATGTCGTGAAAGATGACAAGATATCCATCCAAGACATTCATCGAACCCCACATAAGGTAGATCCCAGAAGAAAGTCACCAAGACATATTATAATCAAACTTGCCAAAACCAACGATAAAGAGAGAATTTTAAGAGTGGCTAGGGATAAATGAAAAGGCATCTACAAAGGAGAGTCAATAAGAATAAGCTCAGACTACTCAGCAAAAACCATGCAGACAATGGGATGACATATATAAAGCCTTGAAGGAAAAAAACTGCCAGCCAACAATTATATATCCAGCAAAACTGTCTCTCAAATATGATGGCAAAATTAGAGCATTTCCAGATAAACAGAACTTTAGGGAATTTGCAAAAATCAAACCAAAATTACAAGAAATACTAAAGAGAGTCCTCTGGTTAGAAAATCAGTAAGATCAGAAAACAACCCAAGACTAGAACAC
>NW_004443956.1:1678691-1693063 GCF_000243295.1 Trichechus manatus latirostris
TCAAACACTTTGAGGGACAGAGTAGCAGGGGTAGGGATCTGGGGACCATGCTTTCAGGGGACATCTAGGTCAATTGGCATAACAAAGCTTATCAACAAAATGTTCTGCATCCTACTTTAGAGAGTGGCATCTGGCATCTTAAAAGCTTGCAAGCGGCCACCTAAGATGCATCAATTGGTCCCAACCACCTGGAGTAAAGGAGAATGAAGAACACCAAAGACACAAGGAAAGCACTAGCCCAAGAGAGAGAAAGGGTCACATAAACCAGAGACTTTATCAGCCTGAGACCAGAAGAACTAGATGGTGCCGGGCTACCACCAATGACTGTCCTGACAGGGAACACAACAGAAAGTCCCTGATGGAGCAGGAGAAAGGTGGGGTGCAGAACTCAAATTCTAGTTAGAAGACCAGAGTTAATGGTCTGACTGAGACAGGAGGAACCTCAGAAAGCATGACCCCCAGATTCTCTATCAGCCCAGAACTAAAACAATTTCCGAGGTCAACTCTTCAGACAGGGATTGGACTGGACTGTGGGACATAAAGTGGTACTCGTGAGGAGTGTGCCTCTTAGCTCAGGTAGATACAAGAGACTAACCTGGCAGCTTCTGTCTGGAGGTGAGATGGGAAGGCAGAGAGGGTTAGAAGCTGGCTGAATGAACATGGGGAATCAGGGGTGGAAAGGAGCAGTGTGCTGTCACAGTTTGGGGAGAGCAATTAGGGTCACTTAAGAATTTCTGTATAACTTTTTGTATGGGAGACTAACTTGAAATGTAAACTTCATTTAAACTAAAACAATAAAGAAAAAGAAAGAAAGAAACGCAGGTTGCCCCTAGAAGCTGAGAATGACCCCTGGCTGACATCCAGCAGGGAAATAAGGACCTTAGTCCTACCACCACAGGGACGCAGGGCTCTGAACCAGTTCATTCTGGTTCGACTCCTTGCTGAGAATTTGCATTTCTGGGGTGGATCCTATTTGAAGCCCTGTAGGGAACCAAATTCTGCCAACAGTCTAAATTGAGCCTGGAAGAGATTTTCCCCAGAGACTCCAAATAATAGCTCAGGATAGCTGACACCTGACACCTTAATTTCAGCCTTGTGAGTCCTTCAGCTGAATATCCCAGTTGAGCCCATCTGAGCTTCAGGCACACAGAACTGTGAGATAGTAAATGATGTTAAGACACTAAGTTTGTGATAATTTATTATGCAACAATAGAAAACTAATACACGAGCAGTATTTCTCTTTATACTCATGACAACACTGTAAGGTAGGGTTTTCTACTTCGAGAAAACAGTGGCTTAGAAATATTGACTATCTTCACCAAGATTCAAAAGTTAATAAGTGAGAGCTGAGGTCAGAATTTAGATCTATTTAGACCATAGCCTTAACAGCTATTCAATTCTGTCTTCAAAAGACAAGCAATCAGAGTCAAGAAGAGGTTGTTTTTATTTACTGGTTTATTTGGTGGTATTTCCTAATGGGTTTGAACACTTGAGTCATTCACACTAAGATTAGCTAAGTCTAACCTGGAAAAAGTAATTCTTAAGTCATACAGGCATTAGGATAATTGACTTCAGTTAGGCCTCAGGGTACTAAATGCTTCCTAAAACTGATCTGGATAATATGATTATAAAACACAGTTTGGTACCCAGTTGAAGTGAGCATAAGCAGAACATTACACTCTGACTGAAAAAAAAAAAAATCATTTCACTTAGTACAAGATAAGAAGAGTATGATGCTGAAGTATACTTTCTCAGATGGTTTATTTCTTTCATTCTTTCCCTACCCCTTTCAAATCTAACACTAGATTAACTCTTTTGAAAACAACATACCCTTCCAGTACAAAGTCAACATTAAAGACTCCCCCACAAAGGCACCTTAAAAAGTGAAGCTTTTGCCCTAATGTTATGCAATGTTGAAAGATCTTTTCTTCACTCTTCAGGTTCTTATTTAAATCGGCAATGATGCAGAGCAGGTTGAGTGAAGCCTTTTGTACAAATACAATCGTACTTGATTCAGCAAGAGCAACTTGAAAGCGAACAGATTAAGCAGCACACATTTTTATTTCATATATAAAGTCTATAGAAAAGGACAGGCTACCAAAAGAGGTTAAAAAATGGAGATGACTAAATAAAATATGTTCACGACAGGAATACAATCTGGGACTAGCTGCTGTTGAACAAACATTTATTATTATCATCCATCTGAGGTTTAGTAGAAAATAGAATTTCCAGAAAGACACCAAACAGGAAATATGTATATCTGATAATGAAATATGCAAAGCTCCCAGCTCCTAAGGATAATTGTTTTCCACAGAAAGACTTAAGCCTGTTTAAGTAACATATAAATAACTCAAAGCTTATGTTAGGATAAAAACAACAGAGCTCAGATCTTGTGTATAATAGACTAAGAAATAAATTCAGTATTATTTTGGCAGGAAAATCTACTATAACTTCAGGATCTCTCTAGTTTGATCTAAACTTGAAGGTATGAAAACATTTTCCTTGTGAGTTGAATTGGTTACAGACCTGACCCTTTCTCAGCACGTATCTATACTGCCACCCTTCACTCTCACCTGGATTACTGCCGCAAGCTGGTCTTGACGCTTTTACATTTGCCTGTCCAGGATCTTTTTGCAATATACCAGCCAGAGAAATCCATTTAAAGTGTGAAGTCGAACTGGGCCATTCTGTCTTTCAAAATACTCCACTGCAGCCCAGTTTCACCCGGTAGATGTCCAGTTCTGAAAGGACGACATAATCTGTCCGGTCCCCACACCCTTTGCCTCCCTTACCTCATTCCGTACTTCCAGTTTCCAGTTGCCCTGGAGTCGATTCTGATTCATAGTGATTCCATGTGTGTCAGAGTAGAACTGTGCTCCACAGGGTTTTCAGTGGCTGCCTTTTCAGAAGTAGATCACTAAGCTTTCCCTCTGAGATGCCTCTGGGTGGATTCCAAATACCAACCTATTGGTTAGAAGCCGAGCATTTAATTGTTTGCACAACCCAGGGACTCCTCATTCCCTACTCTCTCTTTATATCACTCTGCTCCAGCCTCCTTGATCTCTTTATTGTTCCTCAAACAAGTCAGGCAAGCTTCCCCATTGCTCTTCCTGCTTATGCAACACTCTTCCCCATACCTGCATGATTCACCTCAAACGTGACCTCCTTAAAGAATCCTGCCCTGACCCTCCTATTGAAAATTACATTCTACCACCTAATCCTACTCTATTTCTCTTTTTCTATACAACTCATCACCTTCTACCATACCATGTAATTCACTTAGTATATTTATTATTGATTATCTGGGTTCTTCCACTAGAATTTAAGGGCTGTGAGGGCAGGGCCTTTGCCCATGTCTAGAAGAGCATTATCTAATAGAAATACATTGCAAGTCACATATATAATTTAAAGTGTTCCAGTAGCTTCATTAAAAAGTAAAACAGGTGAAATTGATGTAATAATATATTCTATTTAATCCAACAGATTTAAAATATTATCAGTTCTAAATGTGGCACTAACCACATTTCATGTGCTCAAAAGCTACATATAGCTAGTGGCTCCTGCATTGGGAAGCCCAGGTCTAGAAAAATCCTGGCATATAGTAACTTCTGAATATGTTGGTTCAATTTGGTGACATTCAAATGGTTGAAAGAACGAATAAATGAGATTCCAGGGTGCCTTGACTGAGAGTATCTGTTCTTTGGCAATTAATCATTTGATCTGTCCTTGTCTTGGCTCAAAGCCCCAGTATCACACACTCAGCAGTCTCTCTCCCTCAGTAGCCCATCACTTATCACACTGTGCTCAGGAGGTCCCTGCAAGAGTCTTCCCCCCAAGACTTGGAAGTTTTATCTTTCTTGGTGCTTATTGCGCTTTTGGGAATCTGATAAGATGAATGCATCCTCTTCAAAGATAATTTTAAATACATTCACTCTCCCTCTATTTCTCACACAAACATACACACACACACACATACACACAGAACATTTTGCATATAAGTTCAGGGGCTTCATGGAGGGATGGTTAAAAATCTTCATGATAGATTGAGACAGCAGGTAGGTTTTCAGGACAGATTCAGTTAAAAGGACTCCCTAAACTCTAATTCTTCTAACTCTCTAAACCCCATAACCTTGATAATTCCAAACTTCTGGAGCTCTCAGTAACCTCGCCCAAACAATCTCTATTCTAGTCCCACTTTCCACCTTCCCACCTGATATTAAGTAAACTCATAAGAATTCCCCTCATTGTTTCCTGGGTCTTCTCATTCTCTCAGACTTGATTTTGATTTCTTTCTTCAATTTGCAAGTCCTTGCCAACTGTCTTTCAGCTGATGGGCCAGTATTTACAGATACAAGTTCAAGGTTGTATCATCTTTTCAGACTGAATGGTTTTCAAAAATATATACAAAGTGTAGCAGGTGGCTATTCATCAGAGATGGTTACTTATCTTCTTACATTCAGTGGATCTTTACTGTTGCACCCCAGTCTTCAGAACAACGTACAAATTGGGTTTACATTTAACAAGACCACATATAGGGCTTGAGATTTGCAACTACTTATGACTGGCAAGCAGGGAACACTGAATACATGTCCTTGGTGTATGTAAATCGCACAGCCACAAAAATGAATAAATTCTTATAATAAGAAAAATCTGTAGCAGATGCTGTCTGTACCCGTCACTCACATTCCGAGTCTTATCTAGTAATTGCCCACTAGCCCAACTTCCAACTATATTCCTTTGCCTGAGGAATTTTCTTGCTACTGGAGTCCATTTTGCCATGAGAACCACAAATAGGAAGTGCTGGAGAATTAACACTCACCGGGAGCATCCCTCAACCAATGACTTGTAAGAGTTCGTGTGCAAATACATGAGTATTGGTATATAAATCCCTAGCCCATCAAGTGGGAAAACTCTGAGCTCTGTGGTGTGTCTTATCCTGGGTTCTAGAGTTTCTCTAGAAAGCTCCATTTACCTTCAGTGGTAGCTGGCCTGAAATGCATGCTTAATTGGCTGCTTTCCCTTCCCTTTCACACTTCATTCCTCTTCCAGCATTTTCTGGGATAATCTCCCAGGAAATGACTTGCAATCAAATCCTTATCCCAGGTTCTGCCTCCTTGGGAAAACAATCAAAGATATATCCCATGTAAATGTTCCCTATGAAACAGTGATACAAATGAAAATTATTTGAGTGACCTAGAAATAAACACTGAAGTCTGGAATGAACTTAACTAATGACATGAAATCCATGATATTTGATAAACGGATCATGCCTTCCTAATAATAAAAACAAGCAAGGGCAAAGGGAAACAATACAAGGATTTACTGTAATGCTTTTGTAGAGAGAGGATTTTGAACTCCTTTGAATGAACATATGACAAACTCACTGTCAATGTTAATTAAGAGAAGCAAAGAAAGTCAACTTCTAATTCAACAACACCTTCTAAGTGTAGCTTATGAGCAAAGCACAGTGATAGGTGATAAAATACACACTATTAAGTAGGAGCTCCACTACTAAGTTCCTACTCCATCAGGAACCATATGTTGTGCATATCCTATTCCATTTAACTCTGGCCATTATAATAATTGTTAATAATTATGAAAGCTAACATTTGGTGCTGTCTACAAAGTGTAAAGGACTTTACATGTTTTTTTTTTCCAATTTTATCTTCCAAAAAAAAACATATAGGCTAGAAAATTCCATCCCCAATTATTAAATAAAGACAGAGAGATTCAGAAATATCCAAATACATCCAAAGTTAGAGAATAAATAAACGGCAGAGTCAAAGGAAAAATCCAGATATACTTGACTGTGTTGTTCTTGGTCACTTAGCATCCATTCTGCCTTCTTCTGCTCACAGTGCTTTGGCAATCCATCCCTCCTCTCTTTGGCTGCTGTGTGATAGGTGTGGGTTTTCATGGGGAGAACATGTGATACAGTCTTGGCTAGGCCTGTGTGATTGGTTCATGATCAAGGGTCAATGAGATGCCATGGTGTATTTGCTAGAACATCTCGAAAAGTGTCTTAGTTTCTTAGCGCTGCTATAACAGAAATACCATATGTGGCTGGCTTTAAAAAAAAAAAAAAAGAAATTTATTTTCTCACAGTTTAGGAGACTGGAAGTCTGAATTCAGGGAACCAGCGCCAGGGGAAGATTCTCTCTGTCTTCCACTCTGAGCGGAGATGCTTATCTCAGCTTCTGTAACCCTGGCATCTCTCGGTTCCTTGGTAATCTCCATGTAGTGTGTATCGTTTCCCTGTTTGTACTTGCTCCTCTGTGTGCCTAATCTGCTCCTTTTATATCTCAAAAGTGACATGACCTTATTAACCTAACAAAGAAAACTCTTCCCAAATAGGATTACATCCACAGGTATAGGAGTTAGGATTCCAACACATATTTTGGGGAGACAAAATTCCATCCATAACAGGAAGGAACTCACATCTTTCCTGAAGGATTTAAAACAGGAACAAAATAAATTTTGGAAATGCTAAAGTCATATGAAAACATGAGAAGAATCAGATGTAAGAGACTGAGAAACAGCCCTGTGGTAACATCATTTAAACCTCTTCCTGGAACTGAGTGTAAGGCTATTCCTACCCCATGACTTGTATGAAACCACTAATTCCATTATTACTTAATCCAGTTTTCCTTCAGCTTTTCTGTTTCTTACAAATGAAAGAAAAATGACTGATCTAATAGAGTCCTAAATTCACTCACAGCCACAGACCTTGTCCTCCAGGACAGCACAACTTCTTTCAAACACGCAACAATGATAGTCATAATTCTGCAACCATTTTGTGGGGATGTTATTACTCTTACTTTTCTTTCTTTTAACAACACTGCTTGATCTTTCCTGTGTTGAAATCTATAGGTTCATGGTTTTTCATTCCATACATTCATATTTCTCTTTACCAGACATGTTAATCTCTTTTCTGTTCCACCAGAGTCAATTTTACTGAAAAGGGTGTATTCTCTTCCAATTACTATAGCTTCTGCTCTTGTCCTCATAAAGTCTATTCTCAGAACAATAGAGCCAGAGTGATTTTGATTTTAAAAGTTGACAGTTTACATCACTCATTGAGTTAAACCCTCCAGTGGCTTCCCATCTCTCTCTGGGTGAAAACAAAGACCTTATACTGTGGCCAATAAGTACTTGTACAATCCGGTCCTCTGTTACTTCTCTGATGCTGTTGTGTTCTATTATCACCCTTTCTCATTTAACTCTGGTCTCCTTGCTGTTCCATAAACACTCTAAATCAACTCTCCCCTGCTCGCTGGGGCCTTTGAACTCACTGTTTCCACTTCCTGGAATGTTCTTCCTCCAGGTGTCTGCATGGCTTACTCCCTCCCGTCCTTTGGGACTCTGCTCAGTGGTCACTTAGGCAGTGAGACTTTCCCCGTCACAATATTGAGATTGCACACCCACACCAGCAGCACTCTCTGCTCATCTTTTCCTTCCTTTATTTTCCCAAAGCTTTTGTCCCATCCAATACACTATATATTTTACATATATTTTATTTGCTCACCACTCCAGAATGGAAGGCCCATGAGGGCAGGGATTTCTGTCTTCTCTGATTCCTGTTGTCTCCCCAGTGCCTGGCCCATCTCAGATGCTCTGGTCATTCTACAAATATTTACTGACTTTCTTCTAGCTGTATGTGACATGAGTCAGATGCACTAGTGGGAGACTGATTCAAACCTGAGTGACTTGGGGGAAGTCAGCTGTGTTACTGGAGTGATTCCTTACTCAGGATGGATGGTTCTGGAGCTGGCCTCCACGGCAGCTACTTCCTGGTCAGAGTACAGGCAGCGGCTCCCTTTGGGGCTCAGTATATTGTGAGTTTTGAGAGTCATTCCTGGAAGCTCTGTCTACTTTGTTTATTCAATAATTCTATGTTATTTAAGCCCTTTAATGAATCTCTTGGTGCTTAATCTAGTCAGAATGGATACTATTGTCTTCAGATGAGAACCTTGACCACTAGAGTACAAGAAAATCATGAAGTTATTCTGAATTCACTTTAATAAGCTGCCCTGTTTCTTAATTGGTCAAATAAGTAATATCTCATAAGTGCTAGTTTCTAAAAATTTGCTGCAGAAGATTTTTACACCCAGCATCCCTAGATTTTAAATTCATTACTTAAAAAAAAGTCCGCCAAATTATTAAAACACTTACCCCCAAAGTGAGCAATTTACTTGTTTATGTTCGGTGATAGAATTGTCATACATGAACATTGTTACTTAGTTAATCCTAAATATTTCTGACATTTTTTTAATCAGTCAGCTATTGTAAACTTACCAACAAACACAAATCTTGGTGGTGACAATCAGCATCTGTGGGTCAGATTATTGGTGTTTTGCTGGTCTAGGGAAGAATTATCTGAGTGACTCTATGCCAGTCTGAAGGTTCTGTAGCTGTAGGGAAAGAACTTTTCACTTGATTGCAGAGGAATCAGTGGAAATGTGCAAGGCCCCTTAAGGTCTAAGCTTAGACCTGGCCACTGTTACTCACCACATTCCAATGGGCAAAGCAAGTCACATAGTATAGCCAAAGGTCAAGAGGTGAAAAGAACACACCACCTTTTTTGGAAGAATTGCAAGTTTCATAGAAAAGGATGAAAAATTGAAAGCAATAAGTCACTCTAACATCATCTCTGACTTCCTTCTTAGGAGATTGAGAGCAATCAGAAATCAGACTCCAATTTTAGTATGAATTTTAAATAATTAGGAAGGTAAATTTTATAGTTTTGGTTTAAAAATTTTCACAATCAAAATCCATTTATTTCATTGTATTACCAAGTAATACTTTGTGAGTTAATTTTTTATACTCTATTTACGTGTGCATTGTACAAAAGTGGACAAAAACTTCTGAATATCACTGGTGAGTACATTTCTCTTTCTTTAATGAATGATTACCTTTTCCTCGCATGTAGATCGAGTAGAATTCTGAGTCTTCCACTTTCAGGAAGGCAGAGAAGATGACCATAAATTTATAAAATGTGACTTTTTAATCAAGCCCCAAGCTTTTGGCTAATTATGTTCCACTGCACTTAAAGGGAAAATGAGAGATGTCAGGTTGGTATAGAGATGAGCATAAAATTGTCCTTAGTACTTCACTGATCATTATGAATACCACAGTATCAAACTACCCAGAAAAGAGAGAGTAGTAAATCCTTCTAAAAGTCATATTTCCAATTTTCTTTTCAATTTCATCTTGGAGTAAATTTGGACACAGTTTTATTCAAAAGCGGCATTTTCCTTCAGTACATCTTTTCTGTGCAAAAATATGTATAATGGATCTACTAGTAGCAATGGGAACCATTAAGCTACAGAAGCATGAAATCAACTAGAAATTATTATTTTAATTCTATGCACTTGTGCATAACAGGATGGAGACTGTGCCAAATAAACCTTCACCGGGGCTCTACCTAGTATTCTAAGTACTAATGGGGCATTAAGTTTAGAATATAGATGTGTGGGGAGGCAGCCAGAGAGATGCACTCAAAATCAAGAGATTAGTTGCCTATCTCCAGAGAATTATCAGCTACTGTACTAAGAACTGAGGCAAAACATATACCATTATTCCACTGTCACTTAGCCTTTCTACTTGGTGATGTAAATGAACTAATCTGACCTGGTTTTCTAAGGACATAATATGTGAAGTATTCAAGAGGCACTGCTGTTCTATTAAAAGACATTTTTCATCACAAAAAAAAAAAAGTGATTTTTTGCAATATCCAAACACAAAAAAGGTAACTGGCCAAAGATATTATTATCCATTATTTTTAGCTCAAGGAAGCAATAACTGAGGTTTTGACATCACTCTGTTCTATATTTTTCAACAATGCAATCTAACTTTCCAATGAGCTATTTGCTGATATGAATAACAATTTAAATAGAGAAGACGGTAAAGAGGAGCAAAAGCATTACGTATTTTATTACTTTTATGCCTCCTAGAAAAAGGAGGGTCAGTGGGGACAGTGAGGAAAATTGATGATGAAGTAAAATCATTGTGGCACTTACCACAAAGCACCTGTTAGAAGCAAGACATGTTTATCTTCTTTAGATTCATACAACATTTGAAAATAAAAAATAGTACAGGACAAGAAAAGGCTTCAGAAGATACCACGTTCATTCTTTTACCCTAGGGCAGGGCTGCAGAGAAACAAGAGCGGAATGATTAAGATTCGAACTGCAATTCTACAGTATTTCCTTCTATGATCTGGAAGCCATTGGTTTAAAGAAAAGGTAGTGTTTTGTGTCATTGACTAACTAAATGTCTGAGAAAATCTGCACTTCTGTTATCCCCATTATATATCTAAATATTGTCAAAAAGAAGATGGATTAAGTATATAAGATTATGAGATTGCTGTTATTTATAGTTTTTTTTTTTGTTTTTTGTTTTTTTGTGGTCAAGATGGGGATTCCACTTAACTCTTTCTTCTTAGTGTTATTAAATAGATAGATAGATAGATAGATATACATACATACAATTTTTTTATAAATTGCAATTAATGATTGTGACAAAAATCACTGTCATTTCATTCACCCAATTGTAGTTCTTAGGATGGGAAATACATTTTCCAAAAAGAAAAATAATCTGAGAATGCCTTCATTTTCCAATTCAAGGTTCTTAAAGCTTAGGTGAATTTTCGAGAGGCAGCCATGTTATTAAAACCTTTTCCAAATAATTTTATGTGGAGAATTAAGAGATGTGGTAGTATGATTTCAGGTCTTCTAGAAAGGATTTTCAAAGAACTTCTACTTCATTTCTCATCATTTCAAGTATCAATTCTCAGCAAAAGCACTACATTAAAATTAAAATTCTATCAATTTTGCCAAGTAATAACAAAGGGATGAGTGGGACCATCCTGTTAAGGACAGAATGCTATACCTCAGAACCGAAGTGAGTGTAGGTTGTGCTTCACTGAATATAAAGGTAATTTTAAAAGATCAACTTTTCCAAAGTTGTAACACACAAGGTCATCAAACTAAACCTTGTGAGCTATAATTTTGGAAAATTAAAAAGTTACAGAATATCAGCAGTGGGGCCAAGATGGTGGAATAGTCATACGCTTCCAGTGGACCCTCTTACAACAAAGACTTGAAAAAACAAGTGAATCAATTGTATACGACAATCTAGGAGCCCTGAACATTTAAGGCAAAGTTGAGGAACTGGACTGAGTGGCAGGGGGAGGGTGAGACAGTTCAGAAGCAGTGAGGAGTTGCCAGACCTGACCCGGCAAGAGCCTGAGCCCTTCAGGTCTGATCAGCTCATGGGTAAGCAGTAAGGCAGGCAAGCAGCGGTGCTTGGGAGGCATATTCTGCACAGGGAGAAGCACCAAAAAGTCTACTCGGCCACCCAGAACCACTGAGAAAGAGCCCTAGATCAGCGAAAGATAAGTACTTGCATACGACCTAATGCAAGAATCAAAAACACAACACTTAAGGAAAAACTTCTCACCCTTTAACACCCCACTCTCTACTCTGTACTGGGTCCTGGACCAGCTTCAGTAGTTGCCAAGTCCCCTGGGCTGGAAGTAGGCTCCATCACACGCATTGAGAGGGAACACTCCTGGCCTTGGAGAGTGAACAAATTTAAAAAAAAGGGGAAAAAATAAACTGCTGGCTCCCCTAAGCCAGGAACTCAGGGTAGGCACAGGTCCTTTGCCCAGACACAGGCATAAAGGATCCATAGACTCTGAGTGCCTTTCCCCCTGCAGAGACTTGTGTGGGCCCATTTCAACAGCATAGGCCCTCATTACCACAGTACAACAGGGTATATACCTCAAGTCTAACTTGAACTGTTCGTGACATTTGACACTGCTCTGCCCATTAAGCAGGGTCTTCATCTACCCACATCAGGGGCCTGAAGACTGATAGCTGCACCCACGCCACCTAGCCACCTGTGATACGGGCCCAGGAATAAGAGATGCCCCCCAGTCCTTACAGCCAACAGCACTGGGTGCTCATAGTCCAGCTGCAAAACCCACCCACCTATGCGCTCTAGGGAACAGGGACATGCCTTCCTCCTGGACACTCGGGGGTGGCTGTCAGGCCCTGCCTTGATCAGAGTGTGTCTCCCTGCAGCAGCCAGATGCCTGTGCCTACACCAATCACCCACGACAGTCTAGGACTGTAGGTGAGAGCCTACACTACACACTTGGTGGCTATCTACTTGGATGCCTGAGCTGAATCCATACAGGAGGAGTGGGCGGACTCCTGAGCTCACATACCTAGTAACAGTTCTAACAACCTGGTGACAGGACATTAGAGCTTCACGGGTACCAATAATCAAACTGGCTCATATGAGCAGCCTATTTTGGCATATCAAAACAAAACAAGAAGCTACAATATAGTAAGCAAACATAAAATAAATAAATATAATAACTTATTGATGACTCAGAGACAACAGTCAATAACAAATCACATAAAGAGGCAATCCATGATGGCTTCAGCAAGCTCCCAAAATAAAGACTCTAGAAATTTTCTAGAGGAGGAAAATTTCTTCGCATTATCTCAGGCAGAATACAAAAGATTAATATACAGAACTCTTCAAGAAATTAGGAAGAGACTTAAGCAAAATGCTGACACATGCAATACAGGGAATTAAAAAGATTAGAGAAGAGCATAATAGACAAATTTAATAGGCTACAAGAATCTACAGAGATACAGAAGTCAGAAATCCAGATGATTAAAAATAAATTTCAGAAATAGACTACTCAATAGAAAGTCTTATGAGCAGAATTGAGGCAATGGAAGTCAGAATTAGTGAGACTGAAGATAAAGCACTTGACATCAACTTATTTGAGGAAAAATCAGATAACAGGATCAAAAAACATGAAGAAACTCTAAGAATTATGTGGGACTCTCTCAAGAGGAATAAGCTACGAGTGATTGGAGTACCAGAACGGGGGGGATAACAGAAAATACAGAGAGAATTGTTGAAAATTTGTTGGCAGAAAACGTCCCTGATATCATGAAAATGAGAACATATCTATCCAAGACATTCATCGAACCCCACATAAGGTAGATCCCAAAAAAAGTCACCAAGATATATTATAATCAAACTTGCCAAAACCAAAGATAAGGAGAGAATTTTAAGAGTGGCTAGGGATAAATGAAAAGTCATCTACAAAAGAGAGTCAATAAGACTAAGCTCAGACTACTCAGCAGAAACCACACAGGCAAGAAGGCAATGGGATGACATATATAAAGCCTTGAAGGAAAAAAACTGCCAGCCAACAATTATATATCCAGCAAAACTGTCTCTCAAATATGATGGCAAAATTAGAGCACTTCCAGATAAACAGAAGTTTAGGGAATTTGCAAAAATCAAACCAAAATTACAAGAAATACTAAAGGGAGTCCTCCGGTTAGAAAATCAGTAACATCAGATAACAACCCAAGACTAGAACACAGGACAGAGCAATCAGATATCAACCCAGATAGGGAAGACACAAAAGTAAATTAAAGCTAAAACACTGAAAATAGGGAAACAGAGACGTCAATATGTAAAAGATGACCACATTGAAACAAAAAAGAGAGATTTAAAAAATGTAGACATAGACTTTGCATATGGAGGGGAAGTCAAGGCGATATAAAGAAATAAAAGGCTGGTATAAACTTAGAAAAATAGGGGTAAATATTCAGGTAACCACAAAGGAAACTAACTATCCTACAAATCAAAATAAAAAACTAGAAAAATATAAAGACTCAGCAAACACAAAATCAACAACAATGAAAAAGATGAAAAGAAAATACATAAAGAAAAACAACTCAGCACAGAAAATTAAGTGGAACAAAGAAACAGTGAACAACACACAAAAAAAGACATCAAAATGACAGCACTAATCTCATACCTATCAATAATTACGCTGAATGCAAATGGACTAAATATGCACCAAGAAAGAGACAGAGTGGTAGATTGGATTAAAAAAACACGATCCATCTATACGCTGCCTACAAGAGACACACCTTAGACTTAAACACACAAACTAAAACACAAAGGATGGAAAAAAATATATCAAGCAAACAACACTCAAAAAAGAGCAGAAGTGACAATATTAATCTCTGACAAAATAGACTTTCAAGTAAAATCCACCACAAACAATAAGGAAGGACACTATATAATGATTAAAGGGTCAATACCCCAGGAGGACATAGGTATAATAAATATTTACGCACCCAACGACAGGGCTTCAAAATACATAAAACAAATTCTAACAGCAATGAAAAGAGAGATAGACAGCTCCACAATAGTAGTAGAAGACTTCAACACACCGCTTTCGGTGAAGGACAGAACATCCAGGAAGAAGCTCAACAAAGATACAGAAGAGCTAAATGCTACAATCAACCAACTTGATCTCATAGACA
>NW_004443956.1:1693163-1697648 GCF_000243295.1 Trichechus manatus latirostris
TCAAACACTTTGAGGGACAGAGTAGCAGGGGTTGGGGTCTGGGGACCATGCTTTCAGGGGACATCTAGGTCAATTGGCATAACAAAGCTTATTAATAAAATGTTTCGTATCCTACTTTGGTGAGTGGTGTCTGGGGTCTTAAAATCTTGCTAGCAGCCGTCTAAGATGCATCAATTGGTCCCAACCCCTGGAGTAAAGGAGAATGAAGAACATCAAAGACTCAAGGAAAATATCAGCCCAAGTGATAGTAAAGGCCACATAAACCAGACACTTCATCCGCCTGAGACCACAAGAACTAGATGGTGCCCAGCT
Organism: Trichechus manatus latirostris; assembly: GCF_000243295.1. Taxonomy (NCBI): domain Eukaryota; kingdom Metazoa; phylum Chordata; class Mammalia; order Sirenia; family Trichechidae; genus Trichechus; species Trichechus manatus. The sequence continues at coordinate 1,693,476 of NW_004443956.1, forward strand.
ACCACCAATGACTGCCCTGACAGGGAACACAACAGAGAGTCCCTGGTGGAGCAGGAGAAAGGCGGGGTGCAGAACTCAAACTCTAGTCAGAAGATCGGACTTTATGGTCTGACTGAGACTGGAGGAACCCCGGAAGGCATGGCCCCTGGATTCTCTATCAGCCCAGAACTAAAACAATTTCTGAGACCAACTCTTCAGATGGGGACTGGACTGGACTTTGGGACATAAAGTGATACTCATGAGGAGTGTGCCTCTTGGATCAAGTAGATACAAGAGACTAAACAGGCAGCTTCTGTACGGAGGTGAGATAGGAAGGCAGAGAGGGTTAGGAGCTGGTTGAATGGACAGGGGGAATCAGGGATGGAAAGGAGGAGTGTGCTGTCACAGTAAGGGGAGAGAAATTAGGGTCATGTAACTATGTATAAATTTTTGTATGGGAGACTAACTTGAAATGTAAACTTCATTTAAACTACAAAAAAAAAAAATTAAAAGAAGTTACAGAATATCGTTACAAATTTTATAGTAAAATAAGCTTTTACATTTGCATCCTTGAATTCACTGATTAAATCTGCTTAAGTCTTTCTTTTTTTCGTTTGTTTCCTGGAATATATATAAATTGTGTGGGTTGGTTTGTTCTAAGATAATATGTGTCAGCCTGGGATATATAAACTTCTTTCAGTTTTAGATTTCTGTCCAATTGTTAGAGAAAAATTTTGCTTATCTCTTTCTTGCTCAAGTACTCAAACTGATTTATAATGCCATTCATTATGTACTAAATGCTATTTAAAATTCATTCTGTACTAGATGCTTAAGATTTTCAAATGCCTGATCTAAAATGGAAATTGCATTCAGAGACACAAGGGAGACTTTTTTATTTTTTACTTACTAAGCTAAGAAAATCCAACAGACAAAGCCCCCCTCGGATGCATCTGGAAACTCAATGTGTCAAATATCAGGGTAGTTTTCTATTTCCATTTGCAAATAAATGATGTGAATCACAGCTAATCCTTGTTGTAATGACTGCATTCTCAACTTCATCAGTTATTAAAAAGCTAGGGAGAAAACCAGAGAGGTGGTGAAAGGACCTGGAATTGTTTGAAAGAGACCTTCTGGAAGATAGTCCCAGGATAAAAGCTGAATTATAAATGAACCTGGGAAATTTTGCAAGGTACTGGCTGTGTGTCCCACGCTGTGCAGTGTGCCTTTGCAAAGGAAAATCCCCTTTGAAGAGATTAGCAGAAGTGGCTTGTATGTGATCACAGCAGCCAAGATGATGTGTGACTCTTGGTTAGTTTCAAGTGGATTAGCAAGATTTAAAAGATGGAAAATTGTTTTGTGCAAAGCCCACCGTGTTTTAGGAAGCATAAATGAAATCACAGTCCTATGAATTTAAATCTGATTTCTACTAGCTCGATATAATGAAAATTCCTTTCTAAAAGTTTAACAAAAAAGTGATTGTGGATTGTCAATATTGACACTGGCTAATAATTATTACATATTTGAAAACACTTTCTTAGGAAAAAAATTTTAATAGACTTTGTATATATATATGTGGAGCCCTGGTGACACAGTGGTTAAGAACTAGGCTGCTAACCAAAAGATCAGCAGTTCGAATCCACCAGCCGCTCCATGGACTCTATGGGGCAGTTCTAACTCTGTCCTATAGATTTGCTACAAGTAGGAATCAACTGGAAGGCAACGAGATACATACATGTGGCTGTCACCTTACAAGTGCTGGTTGGGAATATAGGGAAATGAACAGAGTAGTCAGTAAAAAATGAAATAATCAGATTCTGTTCCCGCTCAGCCAATGACTATCTGGGTGACCTTAGATAAAACATTTAACTTTTCTTAGCTTTTCTTTTCTTATCTATAAGATGGGAGAATATGTGCCCCACGTCCCTTACACTTTTGCAGGAAATAGCTAATGATATTGTGTCTTTGAGAGAGCTTTAAAAGCAATCAACTATTCGTTAAGTTTCAGAAACTGCTATTCACACCTTTGGTTGTAAATTTTGATACTTTCTGTACTATCCCGTAATAAACCTATGAATCAATATATTCTCTTTCTAAAAGCCTTCTGATTCCATAACAAAAAGAGAAACACTAAAGATATGGTGTGAACAGCTAACTTGCTCAACTGCTACTCAAAAAGTTGGAGGTTCAAGTCCACCCAGAGGCCCCTTAGAAGAAAGGTCTGGTGATCTACTTCCAAAAAACAGCTATGGAAAATTCTATGGAGCATAGTTCAACTCTGACACACATGGGGTCCCCATGAGTCAGAACAGACTCAATGGCAACTAGTTTAAGGATGAGTTATTCCGGACAGAAGAGAACATTGGGATAGTGCAATGTTGCTCTATTCCCCTTCATTCACCAGCATCATTTATCATTCCATCTCATCAGATCATTTAGGTGGCTTGTAAGCCATCAGACCTCACTTCATTTTTCACAAATATAAGAAAACAAAAGTTATACCCCACAGGGAAAAAAAGAAGTTATGCCCCATATTTAATACTGACCCACAGACTATATCTTTTCACAAAATGCATACAGTGTCTTTAAAAGGCACGAGAACCCACAGGGGGCATTTATCTTTCTTTACTTCTCCAGATGTTCAGCATTTGGTGTTCCCTTTTCTGTCAATCTTTAAAAAGATGAAGATAGTTTCCAGAAAACCATCAAAGTCATTAAGATTATAAATATAAATCAACCATCTGTTTTTATATCCTCTTTTACTCCATTGACTTTTGACAGGTGCTTATAGAAAGTAAGATTTCCAATGCCTGACATTTTTGTGAAAAATATGGGGGCCTATTGACCAATCTGGAGACCTGGTTACGAGCTGGCTTGCTAGCCAAAATGTCGGCAGTTCGAATCCAACAGCTGCTCCTTGAAAACTCTTTGTGGCAGTTCTGCTTTGTTCTATAGGGTAGCTACGAGTCGGAATCCACTGGACAGCAACGGGTTTGGTTTTGGTTTGGTTTTATTGACCAATTACTGGGACATTCTATCTTTGCTTAAAGGTGATCTTCTCGGCTTTTAGAATTTTTTAAAAATGTTTTATCGAGTGTTTGGTGAAAGTTTACACAGCCCATTAGGTTCCCATTTAACAACTTCTACAAATATTGTTCAGAGACATTGGTTTCATTTTCCATATTGTGTCAACATTCTCATTATTTCCATTCTGGTTGTTCTGTTTCCATTATTCTTGCTTCCCTGTCCCCCTTGACCTTCTTATCTCTGTTTTAGGGTAAATGTTGACCGTTCGGTGTTAAATACATTTTTTTCTTTTTTTTGGTTTTTAGAATAGCACCTAGTCTGTTGTGTTATCACTTTACTAGCCACAATGTTTCAACATAGAAGAACACTCAAAAAAAAAAAATAAAAAAATTGTCAAAGAAGTTTAATAGATAACACAGAAGACAACAATAATAGAAAAAGTTGCACATCGTTCAACCATTGACATTCTTCTAAAATTATAAGCTTTTTGACCTGATAGAGATAACTACCTTAGATATCTGTTCACTGTTTTACAAAGTGAAAATCATTAAGAATTCATATATTCAGAAAGGAGGGATGGTCATCTGGAAATATGGCATAAAATCTAAGCAGGAAAATCATACACAACCCTTTAATTCTTTTCATTCATTATCTCAATTAATTAATTTTTCCCAGTACCTTTGTGTCCACTTTTCTGATGATAGAACAGGTATTTAGAGAAATTAAATGACAAACCTGGAATTTGACTCCCAGAAGTCTAAATCCAAAGCCTCTTCTGACTCTCATAGAATACATCATAGTGAAACAAACAAGTTGGTCATTTAGCAACCAAGAAATTGCTTGTAATTATCATTAATATTATATTTATGGCATATTAATTACAAGCATATAGGACTGTGATTAAAAAGGAGCTTGTTAAACCAAACCAAACCTGTTGCCATCTAGTCGATTCCGACTCATAATGATCCTATAGGACAGAGTAGAACTGCCCCATAGGTTTCCAAGAAGCGGCCAGTGGATTCAAACTGCAGACCTTTTGGTTAGTCACTGAGCTTTTAATCACTGTGCCACCAGGGCTCCAGGAGCATATTAACCAAAAAAAAAAAAAAAAAAAAAACCGCCATTGAGTCAATTCCAACTCATAGTGACCCTATAGGACAGAGTAGATCT
>NW_004443956.1:1697748-1739084 GCF_000243295.1 Trichechus manatus latirostris
CCATTGAGTCAATTCCAACTCATAGTGACCCTATAGGACAGAGTAGATCTTCCCTATAGAGTTTCCAAGGAGCACCTGGTGAATTTGAACTGCCGACCTTTGGGTTAGCTCTCAACCACTATGCCCCCTGGGTTTCTAGGGGCATACTGGGAATGTACATATGCCACATGGTATTCCTGAAATATTACAGTACTCTTCACTACTGGTCAGGCCATTTGTTGATGCAGTTTCTGTCTCATTCTGGACTTAGACAATCTAGAATTATTGGATAATCAATGAAAATCCCACATTCTCAATGAGGAAAGACAACAATCTGAAAGAATGTGATTCAGCAATTCGAGTTATACCTATTAGTAGGCAGTTTGGAGCAATGTAAGTCAGGTCCAAGACCTTTGTTCCAACTGATGAGAAAGCAGCTAGCTCTCATTTTCAACAGAATTGAACTTGAGTGGATGGAAGCCTATTGTTAATGACTGCATGACTGATAATGCTTTAGCGGATCTGAAACAGAAAAGTGAGAAACCAGGTAACAATGACATCCTTACAATACTTGGTTCCAGCAAGGCCTGAAGACAAAAGAGCTAATGCTGTATTTGTTCTTTCTGAGAGTCAAGTAAATTTACTTTCATGTCTAAAATGGTCTGCATTGTGAGCAGGCCCTAAATGTTTCCAAAAATTTGAGGAGCGAATTTAAGAATTTCCTGCTAACAAGAATTGTTTAAAAAGGGAATGGATAAATCTAACAAGTTTCTATTGCAAATGCCATAAAACAAGTAAATGAATTTGCTCTAGTGAGCAATTCTATGATTTAAGGACCAGAATAGAAAATGTTGGAAGACCTTAGCATACTGTATACTGTTATGTGGACAAAGACAAAAGAAAATTTAAAAAATACTTTTGAAAACAAAATGAATGAATGGCAGGAAGAAAATAAATTAACAATGATTGTGCTGACATTTTCCAAACTGTAGAATTAAACAACTCTGTGTCTTTGTAGCTAAGGAGAATAGAACTAAAAGAGAGTAATGCAAGAAGTTAATATGCCTGCTGCCATAATATTAAAACTTCCAATCAAAATAATTTGTACCATTTTAATGACATGCTAAAATATTCAAATATAATCAACCTTTAGGCTAGCTCCAGATGGAGAGAACAGAATTGATAATACTGTAAGATGCTTTCTGCTCTGCCCCAAGTCCCTTGATCAGTATCTATGGTCTTTGGGATCTCAGAATAATGTCATTGAGGACAAAGGCTGTTGGCCAGCAGATTTTAGGGTGACGTGATTAGATAGGGGTCATATCTCATGCTGTTGTTGTCAAGACACATTGCAGACTAAATCTGACTCAGAAAAATACTTTTTACAAAGATTTATAACCTCTAAAGTTAGAACTTTCTAAATATACTTCCCCAAATCCCTAAAATTTGTCTCATATTGCCACACTCCATCCATAGCAGGCTATTTGAACCTTCACATTTGTCTTCCAGACCGTATCCTGTCCTTTGATATTCCCATGATACCCCATGACTAGCTACAAAAATCCCAAGTTCCTGATAGTTTTATACCAGAAGGATGTAACAATTATTCTTCACTCTTCCCACTCATTTAAAACCATTATTTACCACAGGCTAAAACTGAGAACAAAAATCTGAAATCATGTTTTCTAAAGGGATATAATCAAATTCAACTGATTGACAAAGAAGAAAAATAATAAGTGAAATAAAGTTCTTATCCAGATGAACATCCAAAGCCATCGTGTCTTAAGGTAAAGGGTTTTGCACATGTGGAAATAATTTCTGAAGCTACCATGTTGTTGCTGTTAGCTGCTGTCAAGTAGGCTTCAACTCATGATGACTCCATGTACAACAGAATAAAACCCTGCCCAGTCCTATGCCATCTTCATGATATTTGGCATCCACTGTTTCAGCCACTGTGTATTTTGAGTGCCTTCCAACGTAGGGGGTTCATCTTCTAGCACTATACCAGAGAATATTCTGCTGTGATCCATAGGGTTTTCATTGGCTAATTTTTGGAAGTAGATCACCAAGCCTTTCTCCCTAGTCTTTCTTACTCTGGAAGTGCTACTGAAACCGTAACGTATTTGAAACACCAGTGGCGTAGCTTCCGGCTTAACAGCAACAAGCAAGCCACGACAGTACTATAAACTGACAGATAGGTGGTGGCTATTCATCATAATTACCATATAATGATAATAATAGCTTCTTATGGAACACTCATTATTGCTCAGCATTGTTTTTTGCACTTTTATATGTAGCAATTCATTAAATCTTCACAACCACCCTATGAGGTATGTACCATTTTCCAGTGTTCAGAAGAGGACACTGAGGCAAAGATATGACACTGGTCACCCGGCCTGTCAATGGTCACATGACTACACTCCAGGTTCTGCAGCCACGTCCTGCTCTGCCATCACCCGTAGTACTGACAAATATTCAGACAATAGGCTACCTGGGCTCTGCAAATAGAACCCGTGTGGTTAATTCAGGCCAATTCCATGTTCTACGCACCAAGTGACCTTGATGGTACTGACTCCAATATGTCCTTTAGCCTTACAATTGTTTTAAAAAACAAACTAAAAGTTAGACGCCAGTGTACCGTATATTGAATGCTCTCAAAATGATTAAAATAAATATCTGAAACATCATTTATATGCAAAGGTTTTTGTTTATATTTGTTTTTTCCTCTCTCATTAGCACCAGCCCCACTGAGCTTCTGCATACATTTCATTGTTATTGCAAATTACAGCCCATGTCTATTTATAAAATCATTCCCTGTGTCGAAAGAAGATGCATTCTCCAAAAAAGTTCTTACTCAGAGTAGACTGAGTATGATGTTTATGAGCAATTAACAATCTCATGTCTAATAACATAGATAAGAGTACAAACCTCAATGATATTATGAGCTGCCCTTACTTTTACTGGCTTACTCCCAATACACCTTTTTTCAATACATGCAAAGAAAAATTGAGTTCCAAAAAAAGATTCATTTTTTTAATGATAAATGTCACTTAAATTTTAGTGTACTATGGTTGAAACTGACCCCATCTTTCTCCAACAGTAGGTGGACAAAATCATGCCTGCAGGCTATTTGTCTTATGCAGGTGTTGAATCAACTACTTGCATGTTTTTTGTTTTATTGTTTGCTATCCAGTTGATTCCCACTCATGGTGACCCCAAGTGTTACAGGGTAGAACTGTGCTTCATAGGGTTTGTCTTGACTATAATCTTTATTAAGGAAGCAGATTGCCAGGCCCTTCTTCTGCAGAGTCACTGGGTGGGTTTGAACCACCAACCTTTAGGTTAGCAGCGGCTTGAAAACTTCTTGTGCCATCCCTGCTCCTTGAATGTTAATCCGTTTCCATCAAGTCGATTCCGACTGATAGCGACCCTATAGGACAGAATAGAACTGCTCTCAGAGGTTTCCAAGGAGCAGCTGGTAGATTCAAACTGCGGACCTTTCGGTTGGCAGCTAAGCTCTTAACCACTGCGCCACCTTGAAAGTTTAGCTAGTAGATATTACTTTAGCCATTGCAATCTGTGCCTGGCATGTGAAGACTGTTTTCTCTCGTTCATTCCATCAGCATTTACTCAGTGCCTCTTGCATGTCTGGCGCTCATCTAGGTGCTGGTGATACAAATGTGAACACAATAGACACAGCCCAGAGACGAGCCGCAAACAAGTAAACAGGAGAAGAATCCCCACAAGTAGAGATTGTGGTAAATGATACGAAGGCACAAAGGCAATGAACAGATGGCTACAACAGAAAGCAATGTGGTGGGGAGCTGTTAGGACTTGGGTGGCCAGGGAAAGTGCATCTGTCAGAGTAACTTTAAAAGGGAAACCTGAAGTATGAATCAGCATTGCAAGGAAGGCAGAAGGGAAAAGCACCCCAGCCATAGGAAATAGCAAGAACAAAAGTCAAGAGTCAAGAAAAAGCTGAAGGAACTGAAAGGAGGGCGTTGGTGGCTGGACTGATTAGGGGATTTAACTCCTAAGCACCTTCTGATGAATCACCTCCTACTGCCCAAGAATAATCCTAAGAACAAGGATGGAAGCGGGTGCCTTTGGCAGCCAGACCTCTGTTGCTATTGTTTGGTACCTTCAAGTCAATTCTGGCTCACAGTGATCCTGTATGACAGAGCAGAACTGTCCATAGGGTTTGCTAGTCTATAATCTTCATGGGAGCAGATCACCTGCAGAACCACTGGTAGGTTCGAACCGCTGATGTTTCAGTTAGCAGCCACCAGGGCTTCTAATAACCACATGACTGGCAGTCAGTAAAAAAGATCCCATAATCCTGGGCTGGGAAGAAGAGCATCAGCTACTCACATGCAGATATGGCACAAGGGGTTGGAGATATTCCAGGAGGAAAGAATAATAAGGGCCAAGACTCTCCTATTTAAATCGACTCCAGCTGACTAACTTCGTACAGTCAATAAGGAGGGAGTGTCTAGACTCAAGGAGTCCTGGTTGCACAGTGTTTAAGAACTCAGCTGCCAATCAAAAGATCGGCAGTTCAAATCCACTAGCTGCTCCTTGGAAACCCTATGGGGCAGTTCTACTCTGTCCTTTAGGGTCTCTATGAGTCAGAATTGACTCGACGGCAACAGGTTTGGTTTGGGGTTTTATCTAGACTCAAAGGAACCCTGCTGACACAATGGTTAAAGCGCTTGGCTGCTAACTGAAAGGTCGACAGTTTGAAACCACCAGCCGCTCTGAGAGAGAAAGATGTGGCAGTCTGCTTCCCCAAAGATTACATCCTTGGAAAGCCTAGGGGGCAGTTCTACTCTGTCCTATAGGGTCACTATGAATCAGAATCGACTCAATGGCAATGGATTTGTTTGTTATTTTGTTTTTGTCTTTTTAAATCTAGACTCAAAGAAGTCCTGTGGTGGTGCAGTTGGGTAAGTGCTCCACCACTAAATGAAAGACTGGCTGTTTGAACCCACTCAGAGGACTCGCAGAATAAAGGTCTGGCAATCTGCTTCCCAAAGATCACAGTCTTGAAAACTCTATGGAGTGCAGTTCTACTCTGTGTACATGGGGTCAACATGAGTGGAAATCTACTTGATGGCAACTGGTTTGTTTGGTCGGTTGGTTGGTTTTACCTAAACTCAGTGAGGCATGGGTGGTTCAGTGGCAGAATTCTTGCTTTCCATACAAGAGACTTGGGTTCAGTATCTGGCCAGTACACCTCATGCACAGCTACCACCTGTCTGTCAGTGGAAGCTTGAGTGTTGCTATGATGCTGGAAAGGTTTCAGTGAAACTTCCAGACTAATATAGACTAGAAAGAAGGGCCTGGAGATTTGTTTCACAAAATCAACCAATGAAAACCCTATGGATCACAACAGTCTCATCCCCAACCGGTCATGGAATGGCACAGGACCAGGTAGCTTTTCTGTTGTGCATGGTGTTGCCATGAGTCAGGGCCAACTCAATGACAGCTAACAACAATAATCTAGACCCATAAAATGGTGCCTCTCTAGGCAGTCTGTACCTTCATTCCTTATCTCTGCATCACTGCTGCTACATTTGGCTTCTGCTGAAGGTCAACAAAGGAAGAAAAGAGATTATGGCTTTCTTCCTTACTGAAAGGTCTCAAGATGAAGTAAATAAATGACAAGAATTCTTTTTTAAGTTTTAACTTTGGGAGTAGCTGTTGGTTTGAATAACATGGTGGTTATTTCCAGACAAAGTATCTACAATTACAAAATATGTAGATCTATATATATAGATGTTCTGCCAAAGCTTGCTTGCTTGCTCTGCATCTTATTTCTGGCTCATCATCATCTGACCTCTGATTCTTGGGACTTGAGCCTACAGCCTATTACCTGATCTGCTGACTTTGGGATTGGTTAGCTCTGCAGCCCCATAGGTCAGCAGCCTGCCCTCCGACCTGCCGATTCTGGGTTTATCAGCCCCTGCAGCTACATGAATCAGGAGAAGCCTCCAGCTGATGCCTGACCCATGGACTTTGGGACTTGCCAGCCTCCACAATAGCATGAGCCACTTCCTTGAGAGAAATCTCTCTCTCTTGTTATATATATATACATATATATATATACACTTCACTAATTTTGCTTCTCTAGAGAACAAAGCCTGAGACAAATAATTTTTTCAGAAGAGAGGTATATATTTGTATATTCTCTCAGACATATAGGTATATTCGAGGGAATTTTGATGATGCTGGAAAACCTAGGAGCCAAGGACGTGTTTACAGGAAAGAATAGTAATGATAGCCTTTGTTCATTTCCTTGAGATAATGGTGGAAATATGTTGATTCTTAGCATGATTACTGATTGTTCATTAAATCTAAGGGGACTTCTGGATTTAGATCAATAGAAAATTGGAGAAAATCAGTATTGGGAGATTTGTTTCTTAAAGTCACATTAACTTTTATTGCCTTCAATGACTGCAGGGCATGTCTGTAACTACTTTAGCTCGTGTGATTATCCCCCATTTAATGAGAGGAAACTTTCAGCTGATTAGCCAGCTACTATTATCTTCACATTAATATTAACATTGATCATTTTGCCATAACTTTTGCCAGTTTTCACTTTATAGTAAATAATTTATACTGTTTAAAAAACAAGCAGTTCTGAACAATTTCTTAACATTAAAACTTTTCAAATTATTTTCATTTATTTCAGAATGTTCTCTGAGATAAGAAATACAATTGATTGTAATATTAGTTCTGCCAAGTTTTTTGCTGACACATAGTTTTTATCTTCACTGTGTCTTTTTATGCTCCTACTCATATACTTAAAAATCATACATAGATTACATGGGCATTTTAAATAGTTTGCTTTAGTTGTAAAAATTATTGAAGAGTATTAACTTTATATGTTTAATATATTTCAAATATATCCTTATAAAAATGATTTGGTGGAAGTGCACCAAAATTTATATGATGAGGAAAATATACAGACATAAAACAGTTACCACGGAGACTAGGCTTCTAATCCTATAACAGGCTATAGAAATATAAAAATATAATAAATTATTTAACCATTATTCAAATATTTAACTGTGATTTATTTTCGTATTCTGTTCATAAAATATAATAACACTGTTGTTAGGTGCCATCAAGTCAGTTGCAACTCATAGAAACCCTATGTACAAAAGAACAGAACACTGCCTGGTCCTGCACCATCCTCACGATCATTGCTACGTTTCAGCCAATTGTTGCAGCCATTGTGTCAATCCATCTCATTGAGGGTCTTCCTCTTTTTTGCTGACCCTCTACTTTACCAAGCTTGATGTCCTTTTCCAGGGACTGGTCCCTCCTGATAACATGTCCAAAGTACATAAGACAAAGTCTCACCATTCTCGCTTCTAAGGAGCATTTGGGCTGTACTTTTGCCAAGACAGATTTGTTTGTTCTTCTGGTAGTCCATGGTGGATTCAATATTCTTTGCCAACACCATAATTCAAAGGCATTAATTCTTCTTTGGTCTTCCTTATTCACCGTCCAGCTTTCGCATGCCTACGAGGGATTGAAAACACCATGGCTTGGGTCAGGCGCACCCTCATCCTCAAAGTGACATCTTTGCTTTTTAACACTTTCAAGAGGTCTTTTGCAGCAGATTTGCCCAATGCAATGCGTCATTCGATTTCTTGGCTGCTGCTTCCATGTGCATTGATTATGGATCCAAGCAAACTGAAATCCTTGACAACTTCAATATTTTCTCCATTTATAGAGATATTGCTTATTGGTCCAGTTGTGAGGAATTTTGTTTTCTTGATGTTGAGGTGTACTCCATACTGAAGGCTGTAGTCCTTGGTCTTCATTAGTAAGTGCTTCAAGCCCTCTTATATTTCAGCAAGCAAGGTTGTGTCATCTGCATATCGCAGGTTGTTAATGAGTCTTCCTCCAATCTAGATGCCTCATTCTTCCTTATATAGTCAGGTTTCTCAGAGTATTTGCTAAGCATACAAACTGAGTAAGTATGGTGAATGGATATAACCTTGATGCACAACTTTCCTGATTTTAAACCACTCAGTACCCCCACTGTTCTGTTGGAATGACTGCCTCTCGGTCTATGTACAGGTTCCTCATGAGCACAATTGAATGTTCTGGAATTCCCATGCTTCACAATGTTATCGTTATGATCCACACAGTCAAATGCCTTTGCAAAGTCAAAACAACACAGGTAAACATCTCTCTGGTATTCTCTGCTTTCAGCCAGGATCCATCTGACATCAGTAACAATGTCTCTCATTCCACATCCTCTTCTGAATCCGGCCTGAACGTCTGGTAGTTCCCTATTGATGTACTGCTGTAACTGCTTCTGAATTATCTTCAGCAAAATTTTACCTGAGTGTGACATTAATGATATTGTTCCATTATTTCTGCATTGTGTTGGATCACCTTTCTTTGGAATGGGCTCGAATATGGATCTATCCCAGTTGGCTGGCCAGGTAGCGGTCTTACAAATTTTTTGGCATAGACAAATGAGCCTTTCCAGCGTTGTTGAAACATCTCAGTTGGTATTCTGTCAATTCCTGGAGCTTTGTTTTTCGCCAATGACTTCAGTGCAGTTTGGACTTCTTCCTTCAGTACCATCAGTTCTTGATCATATGCTACCTCCTGAAATGGTTGAATGCCGACCAATTCTTTTTGGGACACCAACTCTGTGTATTCTTTCCATTTTCTTTTGATGTTTCCTGAGTTTTTCAGTATTTTGTCCATAGAATCCTTCAATATTGCAACTCAAGGCTTGAATTTTTTCTTCAGTTCCTTCAGCTTGAGAAATGCTGACCATGTTCTTCTATTTTGGTTTTCTAACTCCAGTTCTTTGCACATTTCATTGTAATACTTTGTCTTCTCGAGCTGCCCTTTTAAATCTTCTGTTTGACTCATTTACTCCATCATTTCTTCCATTCACTTTAGCTACTCTACTTTCAAGAGCAAGTTTCAGAGTCTCTTCTGACATCCATTTAGGTCTTTTCTTTCTTTACTGTGTTTTCAATAATCTTTTGCTTTTTTCATGTATGATGTCCTTGTTGTCATTCTACAACTTGTCAGGTTCTCAGTCATTAGCATTCAATGCATCTCTATTCTTGAGATGGTCTCTAAATTCAGGTGGAATGTACTCAAAGTTGTACTTTGGCTCTTGTGGACTAGTTTTAACTTTCTTTATCTTGAACTTGAACTTGCATATGAGCATTCATTGGTCTGTTCAGCAGTTGGCGCCAGTCTTGTTCTGACTGATGATATTGAGCTTCCCCATCATCTCTTTCCACAGATGTACTCCATTTGATTCCCGTGTAGTCCATCTGCTGAGGTCCACGTGTATAGTTGCCATTTATGTTGTTGACAAAAGGTATTTAGGTATTTCCAATGAACAGGTCATCTGTCTTGCAAAATTCTGTCATGCAATCTCTGGCATCATTTCTATCACCAAGGCCGTATTTTCCAGCTACTGATCTTCTTTGTTTCCAACATTCTCATTCCAATCACCACAAATTATCAATGTACCTTGATGTTGGTTAATTTCCAACTGCAGGAATTTGTTAAAAGCCTTCAATTTCTTCATCTTTGGCATTAGTGTTTGGTGCCTAAATTTGAATAATACTCATATTAGCTGGTCTTCCTTTTAGGCATATGGATATTATCCTATCACTGACAGCATTGTACTTCAGAATATAACTTGAAATGTTCTTTTGACAATGAATGCGACGCCGTTTCCTCTTCAATTTGTCATTCCTGGCATAAAAGACCATTTTATTCTCCGATTCAAAATGGCCAATACCAGTCCATTTCAGCTCATAATTGTTTAGGATATTGATCTTCATGTGTTCCATTTCATTTTTGACGACTTCCAATTTTCCTAGATTTATACTTCGTACATTCAACGTTCTGATTATTAATGGATATTTGTAGCTGTTTCTTCTCATTTTGAGTTGTGCCACATCAGCAAATGAAGGTCCCGAATGCTTTACTCCATTCACTTCATTAAGGTCAACTCTACTTTGTGGAGGCAGCTCTTCCCCGGTGGTATTTTGAGTGCCTTGCAACCTGAGGGGCTCATCTTCAGGCACTGAATTAGACAACGTTCCACTGCTATTCATAAGCTTTTCGCTGGCCAATTTTTTTTAGAAGCAGATTGCCAGGTTCTTCTTCCTAGTCTGTCTTTGTCTGGAAGCTCCACTGAAACCTCTCCTCCATGGGTGACCCTGCTGGTATTTGAAACACAGGTGTCATAGCTTCCAGCAGCACAGCAACATGCAAGCCAATGCAGTATGACAAACTGACAGACAAATGGTGGGTAGTAGCACTAGCCAGAGACATACTAGTTTTAATTTCTAGAAAAATATTGGGATAATTTTATAGCTTTATCCATACCCTTAGAGACATTTACAAGCTATAGCTATTCTATTCTGACTGAACTTTCTTGAGCTGACTAAACTGAAAAATTACATTGGTTTAATTCCCTAAAATTCATATGTGATCTAATTATGGCACTTATAATGCCTATTTCTCAAGTAATATTAGAGAGGTATTAGCAATATTAGAGAGGCTTTAATAATTATCAGTATGTAAACTTTTTCTTCAGTTAAATTTTTATATTAAACATAAATATTAAGGAGTTTAGTCAGTATCTTGTTCAGTGGCAGAATAACTGTTAAGATGCTAGGTTAGAATCCTTAATTTCAGTTAAAATTCTTGCTTCTCCACTTACTAATTCTGTCATCTTCCTCAAGTTGTTTGAACACTTAACTTCAGCATCCCCATTTTAAAGGTGAGGAAAATAATAGCGTCTATTATACAGAGTTGTTATGTAGATTAAATGAGACCTCGTATATAGATTATTTAGCCCAGCTCCTGGAACATAGTACCAAAGCAAATGTACTTCTGTCCAGTTGATTCTGACTCATAGCAACTCTGTAGGGCAGAGTAGGACTGCCCCATAAAGTTTCCAAGGCTGTAATCTTTTCAGAAGCAGAGTGCTACATCTTTCTCCACAGAAAGGCTGGTGGCTTTGAACCATTTACCTTCCAGTTAGCAGCTGAGAACGTTAACCACTGCACCACCTGGACTTCTTACACATAGGATAACCAAAAAAAAAAAAAAAAAAAACCAAAACCCACTACTGTCGAGTTGATTCCAATTCATAGTGACCCTATAGGACAGAGTAGAACTGCCCCATAGGGTTTCCAAAGCTGTAGATCTTTACGGAAGCAGACTGTCACATCTTTTTCCTGTGGAGCAGATGGTGGTTTCAAACCACCAACCTTTCAGTTAGCAGCAGAGTCCTTTAACCACTGCACCACCAGGTTCCTGGCACACAGTAAGTGCTCATTTAATGTTAGCTATTATACAGTTTTAGGAGTCCTGGTGGCGAAGTGGCTAAGAACTATGGCTGCTAACCAAAGGTCTGGTAGTTCGAATCCACTAGCCGCTCCTTGGAAACCCTATGGGGGCAGTTCTACTCTGTTCTATAGGATCACTATGAGTTGAAATCTACTCAACAGCAATGGCTTATTACAGAGTTTAACCAGCTGACACTGGCTAAAGAACAATAAAAGTATTTGTTTTATTACTAACATCAGGAGAATGTATATAGGTTAATAGGTTGAGAATAGAAATCTTCATTTTTAATAAAGACAGTATAACAAAATGAAAATGATTTAACATTTAAATAACCAACTGTATCAGAGTATTTCCTAACTTGTTTATCTTTTCAAATAGCTCATCAATATTTAAGGCTCATATACTCTTGTTGACAAAATTACTTAAACACCTTCATAAGTATCCTGATACACCTCAGACAAAACCTATTTCCCCAAATTACACATTATATTAGGACTTAAAATTACCTAAAGTCATGGAATTTATACAGCAAACTTTTTTTTATTAAAGCATAACATAAATACAGGAAAATGGACAAATAGGTAAGCATTCAGCACACTGATTTTTTTTTAGAATAAATGTCCACATGTAGCTACCAATTGAATGAAGAAATAGAATTTTACCTGAACCCCACTAACTCCTGTCATACCACCTCCTAAACAGTAGAACCCTAAAACTCTAATCACAATTTTGACTTCTATTGCCATCAATTAGTTTTCCCCATTTTTCAAATTTCTACAACAGGATGCACACAGTATGTACCTTTTTCTCTCTGTCTTCTCTTGCTCAAGGTTATGTTTGTGAGATTCATTCATTTTGTCGTAATGTTGCCACACTTATTTTCATTGTAGATAGTGTCATTGCATGAATATATCACAATTTATTTATCCATTCTATTTTTCATGTGGTGCTTGGGTGACACAAAAGGTTTGCCCTCAACTACTATCTAAAGATTGATAGTTCGAACCCACCTAGCAGTGCCACAGAGAAAGGGCTGGCAATTTGCTTCCGTTAAGATTGCAGCCCAGAAAACCCTATGGAGCAGTTCTACTCTATAACATATGGGGCCACTCACAATGAGTCAGAATTGAGTCGACAGCAACAGGTTTGGTTTTGCTGTAGTCTTCATGCACATTTGGGTTGTCTCCTGATTTTAGCTATTATGATAAATCTGCGGTGAATATTCTTGCATGTATCTTTTAGGGGATACGTATATCCAATTCAATTGAGTTTATACTTAAGAGTGGAATTCCTGAGTCAAGCTGCATATGTTTAGCTTGAGTAGATACTGAGTATGTTTTAATAGAAATGAGAAGTAGTGATCAGCCATTTGACAGATGGGAAAACTATGATCTATGAGGTTAAGTGACTTGTCAATAGGTCTAAGAAGTTCCAGTTATAAATGTGGAACTAAAAGCAGATTCAATACCCATGAAGTGCCAGCACTGTGCTAGGTGCTTGCTTGAGAAAAAAAAAAAAAAGTAATAGAAAAGAGCTGTGGCCTCTGCTTTCATAAAATCTAGTGAAGGAGACAGATACAGAACAGAAAAGTAAGCTGATGAGTTTAGAATTTTAGAAGAGTTGAGAACTCTGAATCACAGGAACATGATCCTAACACACCAGATAACAAACTATATCATATGATCTAAACTAGAAGCTCAGGAAAGTCTTTCCTCTGGAAGTATTTTAAAGTTGATATCCAAGGAATGAATAGTAGTTAAATAGGAAGAGACATAAGAAAGAGGATGTGCACAAACTCAATGATGGGAAAGAGAATGGCTCTATGGCAGAACTTAGGGTGGGGGCATTGAGCAATGAGTCTGGGGAGAGTCAACAGTAAGAACGTATTTGGCCTTCAACCTTTATTAAGGATTCCAGACTATTTCCGAAGAATAAGAAGCCAGGGAAAGATCTTAATGTGGAAATGGGGATGGGGAAGGGTACAGAAAAGATCATGCTGAATGCTATGTAGGGAACAGATTGGAATAGGGCCAACAAAAGTTCTCAAAAGAGAATGAAACTATCTTGGACGAGGGTGATGGCAACGGAGATGATGAGAAGCAGACTGATTACAGAGCTATGCAGTAAGTAAAGTCAACAGCACTGCTAATGAACTGGATGGAAACCACATTAATAAAGAACATGTCAAGGATGAATCTTTAGGTTTCTGGTTTGCTCAACTAGGAAGGTAAGCAACTGGTTAATTCTGGGAATGAAAACGTCTTAGCTGTTGATATAGCTAAATCAAATGTAGCTTCTTTGTTTTTTAGACTACATTTAAATCACAAAATTAAATCCAAGAGCAAATTGACTGAACTGTTTTGTCACCTTCAAAATGCTGATTCTCCTCCTGACACTGCCCCAGATGCTGCCAACTTGTTCTCAGATCTGGCATCCACCTCAAGTCTCCAGTCTTTTTAAAACTATTTATTGTGGATTTCAGCATGAAACACATTCTGGAGGTGTTTAAAGAAAGCATCTGTTGTGTGCGCATATGAAATAGATCAACGGTAATCACCCACTCACTATCTACTGATCAATTTGAACACTACTGAGATACCATTATGAATTTCTTCTCATTTCGTTTCCTACCATCACAGACATGCTTTTTATGAATTTGTTCTGAGTTTAGTTTATTATCACAAACCTAATGAATATATTTCATCTATATGCAGCTGTCACAGAGATGTCTATAAGTGTTTTGTTTCAATATAACAGTAGGTAAGAGATGCTTAACTGAATACATCTTCAAAAACAGACATGTCTCTAAATCATACATCTGCAATTTAGGATACATTTAGTAAACACCTTGTCAGATTTAAGCTGTGAGTGATTCATGTATTGCTTGAGTCAGAAACTAGATTTTGGATGACTAAAGAAAGTGTGGTTTTAAAAACTAGACATTCTTCAGAAACAGGTTAAACATATGTCTTTATTTCTCCCTCTATCATTCCATTTTTTGAATTAATTCTGCATATCACTGCCAGATTAATTTTTCTAAAAATTCGTCGTGCATCATGTGATCAAATCACTTAAAGACAAATGATGTTTCCCTATTACATACTGCATGACACTGCCTGCCATCTAAAGCATTCCATAGGCTTTTCGCACCCTAAATACACCTCTTTATGTCTCTCCACTTCCCAGTAGGTTAGCTCTACCATATTCAACTAAGTGTTTTTAAGGACCCTTTCTCATTTGACTCCTGAACACTTGTTCATACTCCCTCCCACTCCACCAGCTCCTGAAAAAGCCATCATGTTCCCAAATACTACCTATACCTCAAAGCTAAGATAAAGTCCCAACTTCTCCGTTAAATCTTTCATAATTATTTCAGCTCATAAGAATCCTTCCTTTCTTCAATTACCTTGATCACATGTATAGTTAATGCAAATTGGCTTAATCAATTAATTAATTAGTTTGCAATGCAGGATAACATTTTTATAATTTATAGATGTTATATTCTCCAAAGGAAGGGACGCTTTCCTTATGTATTTATGTGTCTGTATCACAGTTCTGCCTACTTCGGCACTCAATAAAGACATAGTCAATTGATTAATTGACTGATTGATTAGAAGACTCTGAGATGTTTATTTAACACAGTTTGGTAATTTGGGCACGTTATTATTGTCAAAGCCATCAGTACCTGTCATGTAGTGAATTCTGTCCCCCCAAAAATGTGTGTATCAATTTGGCTAGGCCATGATTACCGGTATTACGTGGTTGTCCTCCATTTTGTGATTGTAATTTTATGTTACAGAGGATAGTGGATTAGGGTGGGATTGTAATACCCTTACCCAGGTCACATCCCTGATCCAATGTAAAGAAAGTTTCCTGAGGTGTGGCCTGCACCTCCTTTTATCTCTCAAGAGATAAAAGGAAAGGGAAGCAAGCAGAGAGTTGGGAACCTCATACCACCAAGAAAGAAGCACCAGGAGCAGAGTGCATCCTTTGGACCCAGGGTTCCTGCTTCGAGAAGCTCCTAGTTCAGGGGAAGATTAACGAGAAGGACCTTCCTGCAGAGGCAACAGAGAGAGAAAGGCTTCCACTGGAGCTGACACCCTGAATTTGGACTCATAACCTACTAGACTGTGAAACAATAAGTTTCTCTTTGTTAAAGCCATCCGCTTGTGGTATGTCTGTTATAGCAGCACTAGATGACTAAGACAGTACCCTAGGGAATGTAAAACATTCCATTTATGTTGTCTAATCTTTCCTTGTAATTCTGTCATGTAATTTTGCAGCAACTGGAGAGAAAGCCAAAAATGAAACGTAACATGGAGATCACTGAACCATTCAGAAATTCAAAGTTATTGAAAGAAAAAGCTGCAGAGATTAGTCACACTCTTACTGCAACTCCGGAGCAGCATATGGCAGAATGTTTCCCCATGAAGTTTGCTCACTGAACTCTGTAACTGAATATAAGCACCACAAATGTACATCAAGATGTCATCCAACAACTGCCATTAACAACTGTAGGAATACGTAGTATTTTAACTTTGCAGAGCTGAATATCAATTTGGGAATGTGTATATATAGATATGTATGATATTCATCTTCGAAAGCATTTCTATGCAATTGTTATTAAGATATAAATGATACACCCATTGCTGTTGAGTTGATTCTGACTAATTGCAACCCTGTTGGACAGAGTAGAACCTGTAGGGTTTCCAACAAGCAGCTGGTGGATTCGAACTGCTGACCCTTTGGTTAGCAGCTGAGCTCTTAACCACTGCACCACCAGGGCTCCATATATGATATAGCTATACATATAATGTATTCATTTATTAGTTCAATAATTTATTGAGCATCTGCTTATGTGACAAGAAATATGCTAGTTGCTAGAGATTCGATAATGAATAAGAAAGGCATGAGCCCTGCCATAATGGAGTTTACAGTTCAGATGTGACAAGGATAAATAGTAAAGAAATAAATACCAATAGTATAGATTGGGATTATTTCCTTTATAGGAAATAAACAAGTGTCATCAAAGAAAATGACAGATAGAAACTGCTGGAAGGGTTTTCTAAGAAAATAAAATTTAACTTGAGCCTTGAAGGATGAGAAGAATAATAAAAACAAATTTATTACTTTTTAATTTAAAATGTTAGTAGTAGTTATGCTGAGACATAAAACAAAAGTTTTATTTTATGAGATCATAACCTGCTCTTGTGGTTCAAGATCAAAGCCTTTTCAACAAGATGATGCTGTGATATGGGCAGCTAATTATGTGTTGTTTGTAAGTAATTATAGAAATGAATATTAGGAAGGAAGATAATAGAAGATATTATCAAGACATAAATCATTATGCCTGACAATGCCCTTTTCTACTTATTCTTCTGGTGCTTCGCACTACTTTCTAATTCCTGCAACTTGTACCTTATTTCTCTAAAAATCTTCTAATAATCAAATAATTATCTTAAAACACAGTACGGTTATCAAAAACAACTGGTCAAGGAGTGATCCATTCAACGGCTGTTGACTCTCAAAAAGTTAAATTATTCTTTAAAGAACTGAATCTCCTCCCTAATAAAATGAGGTGCTCCATACTCAAGAATTTTATCACCATGCTCTTAAAGACCCTAGACTTTCATAGAGTGTCTCGTGGACCAACCAGTTGGAGAAGTGGGAAGGGGATGAAATGAATATTGGAGCAGGAAGGGTTGAATGTCTCCTTCTCCTACTTCAATAAAAAAAGGTTCTCTTCTGTTTTATATTTTGGGCTTTCAAGTGAGATTTTATTAGAAGAGTAGATTCTGAGTCTAAAAAACTTCATAAACCAATTAACTCATTTATTTGGGGAATCCATCCCCCAATCGCAGTTTAAGAATTTGTTTTTCATAACTAGGATGAAAATTATGATCATTTTCTTAAGATGAAATAAATGAACCGGAAATGATAAGATCCAGATGTTCTACCATAAGTGGCCTACACTTTTGAATAAATTAGGCTCCTTCATGTGGAGAAAGATAGGGACCTGAAGATGGAGAAGTTTCAATGCACCAACTAAGTTATGTTTCCCTCTTGGTATTTTTGCCCTATATACAAGCTACTACCATACGACAATTCTGTTGCTATCCTACCACCGCAGATGGTCAGTCCCTCAGGCCACCGGTACCTTCAACCACATTCCTCAGAGGACAGTATTGACCTAGCTGACCCTAGGCAGAGCTAAAACTTATGGTTTCACTTTGCCATTTCCATTCAAACATTTTAAAAGCTCACTCAAATTAACTGTATTATTTATTCAAGTGACATTAAAGGCAGATAGAAATTGTGATTAAAATTTTAAAACATTAGACTTTCCCATCAGTCCTCCTCAAAATATACAAGAGGTGTTGTTCCTATGATGAACAGAATCAGATAACCAAGTTATGTGGATTCCATGAGAATTTACTTTTCAACTAGTACATAAGAGCAGAAAAGAGATCCTTGTAATTACTTCTGGTTACTGTAATTTTTTTTTTTTTTTCAGAAACAATGACAACACATTGGAAGGAAACTATTCCAAGTCAATGATTCATTTTCAGTAATATTAAAAATATATACATATTTCCCATAAAATCTTTGTAAAACAAGAACTAATAGAGCCTTTGAAACAAAGCCAGTTTCAAAGTATCTGCTGTGAAGAGTGTTTTATCGTTACACAACACTGAAATCAGAAAGAGAGAAAAAGATAGAGAAGAAAATAGGAAATGTTTATCTTTAAAAATTGAATTACTAAAAATGTTCTGCACCAAATTCTTCTCTGGGAAGTGTAGAGGAGGTACATTTTCCTCTCTACTCAAATGATAAAATGTTCATTTGAAAAAAAACAGAAATGTTTTCATATTTCACATGAGCCCTTAAGAAACATCCTTTCTTCAAACAAATTTTTTTCCCAGTTGGCTTTAATTAAGTTTAGAATAGTGTACCTGGATACTAAAAAATGAAGGCAAATCAAATTACAGTCTAAACCAACAACTTCTAATATTTCCCCTTACAGCTGTATCCTGCTTTCAATGTGTTCATGAAAAGTTTCACCTAAATCAAATTTCTGACAATCAATCACACTTTAAATGCACTAGGAGAATTTGTTACTTAAAGGGATCTCCCATAGTAAACTGCACAACTCATAATCCTGGGTGATAGCACACAATGGTTGACATTAACTCTTGGATAAATCTGTCTTTCCCTTAACAAATCTGTTCAAAGTGAGCAACACCTGGATAAAGCAAATGCTCAAATGTCTTCCAATATTATGTAGGAAGATGGCATCAATTAAAATTATAAGAGGATTATAAGAGGAGCCCTGGTGCCACAAACAATTAAGCTCTCAGCTTAATTTGAATCCATCCAGTGGCTCCATGGGAGAGAGAGCTGGCGATTAGCTTCCATAAAGATTACAGCCAAGAAAACCCCAGCAGGGTCACTATGGGTCCAAATCAACTTGACGGCACCTAACAACAATCACCACCACCACCATGACCGTTTCACAAAACTGTCCAAAAGGCATGTGCCGCCAATGGCTTTTAGTCAAAGCCCACCAGGAACACACCTGTGGTTGAATAAGTTGGGTTTATTATTGAAGTAAAGGAGAACACTTGCCATAAGGAATCACGGGAGACTCGGTAAGAGGGTGTTAGAAAGGACTTGTTAAAGAGTTTGGGCTTATGTTAAATGATTTTGGGGAGGGTTTAAAGAAACAGGACTTTGCTCTGGATTGGACAGTATCTGGAAGGAGGGGTAATTCTATGATTGGATATTTCAACGAATCTTATCTAGAAGAGGGCAACACTAGATCCAAGCTAAAGCTGTAATGGGTGAAAAGCAGCAGTCACTCATACTAGATGGGAGAGGGGGCATTTGGTGCTGATGGGAGAGGGGGCATTTGGTGCTGATGGGAGAGGGGGCATTTGATGCTGTGTGGTCTGGACAGTGTTCATGTTTTGTCCGTGTTCAGACATGATTATGGAGTGGTCTTATTTTTATCCTGATCCATTACCCATCTGATGTCAATATTCTGTATAATTTTTTAGCTGCAAAGGAGAACATCAAGGCCTGGCTGTGAGTATCAGGCCAACTTGTAGCAACATCAAGGCTTAGTTGGTAGTACCAAGCCAGGCCTCCTGACCTCTTTCTCAGTGCAAACCTGTTCAAACTTCAGTATAGCATGTCCTATTTCCCACTGCACTATAGTATTTAAATCACCCAGTCTACCTGATTAGTTTACCTGTGTAAGCCTATCTCTCAGTATGCTTCCAACAGTTTTTAGTGCATTAATTCAACAAATCTGAGCTCATGCTATATGTGTCATGTCCATATATTCTTGATTTTTTCAGGACATCCTGATTTCAAAAAAACCTACATCTGGTTTGGCCTGCACCTTTTCATGTCGCAGTCTAGGGTTTATAAATTATAGTCGCTCTAACGATGGCGCCAGTAGTCATCAGGCACCTTACTTCACAAACCCTCCAAGTTTGTCCTTCTAAGTTTGTTTTCAAAATCTTTACTGTTTTTAATATGAACTCTCTTGACCAATTTTAACAACCCGATGGTCTAGTGCACGATTCCATGTTATTTATTCAATACTTGTTGATTAAATATTTATTGAGTTCATGAGGCGTGTGGTTAAGAGCTCAGCTGCTAACAAAAAGGTTGGCAGTTTGAATCCACCAGCTGCTCCTTGGCAAATCTATGGGGCAGTTCTACTCCGTCCTATAAGGTTGCTATGAGTCGGAATCGACTCAACATCAACAGAGGTTTTTTTTTGTTTTTTTTTAAGGCATGTATTGTTTCA
This sequence comes from Trichechus manatus latirostris, assembly GCF_000243295.1. Taxonomy (NCBI): domain Eukaryota; kingdom Metazoa; phylum Chordata; class Mammalia; order Sirenia; family Trichechidae; genus Trichechus; species Trichechus manatus. The sequence continues at coordinate 1,717,907 of NW_004443956.1, forward strand.
AGTACTTAACATAAAATAGATAATTTAAGCTCTGAGCAGCCCTATCATCTCAATTTCAAAGGTAAACATGTGGTTTAGAGACATTGTGTGCCTTGCCCCAATCATAGAAGAGAATTGAGTGTGAAGAATTTAAACCCAGATAGTTTAATTCCAGAACCCATGTTCGTAAGTACTATAACATACTGATGTATGTCTGATGGGACGAGCCTTGGTGGTACAGTGGTTAAGCGCTTGGCTGCTAACCGAAAGGTCGGCAGTTCCAACCCACCAGACACTTTGCAGGAGAAAGATGTGTTAGTCTGCTTCCATAAAGATTAAACCAAACCCACTGCCGTTCAATCGATTCTGACTCATAGTGACCCCACAGGGTTTCCAAGGCTGTAAATCTCTACAGAAGGGGACTGCCACGTCTTTCTCCCACAGGGCCACTGGTGGTTTCAAATCATCGACCCTTCGGTTAGCAGTTGATTACTTTAACCACTATCCCACCAGGGAAGATCACAGCCTTGGAAACCCTGTGGGGCAGTTCTCCTTTGTACTATAGGAACGCTATGATTTGTAATCAACTCGACGGCAATGGGTTTGACTTGGGTTTGGGTGTATGATAGGCAAAACGAAAAATTCTAATATCTAATCTCTTAATTCTAGCATCTTAAATTTGTACATACAAAGTTCCAAATGATAGATACAAAAAAATATAAAAAGTTCAGAAAAAAAGATGAAGTACATATGAAAAAGTTTAAGGATTTCTAGAGAGGAAAGAATTAAGAGAGATTTTGAAGGGTGTGTATAATTTTGATCTGGAAACACCGTGGGAGCAATATTTGAGTTTGAAGAGTGAGATGTGCTGTCAAAGAGGAAGAAATTATCTATTTGGAGGAGTACAGCTAAATAGTTTAGCTGGAGATGGTTGGAGAAAATATAGGAAAAGAAAAGATAAAATAGAGTCATTTGTAAAAGACATCGCATAGCAAATCTTTAAATTTCTCCCTATGGTTGAGAGTGAAATGCTTTTGTGTTGTGTTACTGTTTTATTCAGAAAACAAATATCACGAAAGCCATGAATTAGGCAGATTAGCCCCATTTATCTACAGATCAAATATGACTTTGCACATCTAATATGTATGTAGTTGATGTCTCAAATGTTTTATATAGTTAGAGCAAACAGCTCTAGAAGGATCTACTCTCGATAACAGTGGTAGCCTAGAGGCAAATAACCTAAGGGGGAAGAAAGGAAGACTGCCAATCTCTGAGTCAAAACCAAAAAAAAAAAAAAAAAAACAGCCTAAAATTATATTTGGAGGGCCTGGGAGGTGCAAATGGTTAACGTGCTCCGCTGCTAATGGAAAGGCTGGAGGTTTGAGTTCACACAAAGGACCTCAAAAGAAAAGCCTGGTGATCTACTTCAGAAAAATCAGCCATTGAAAACCCTACAGAGCACAATTCTACTCTGACACACATGGGGTCACCATGAGTTGGATTCGAATCAATGGCAACTGGTTTAATGTGATATTCTTCATAAGTGGTCCTCACCTGGACAAGCAGCATCAGCATCACCTAGAAAATTGTCACGGATGTAAATGTGCAGGAGCCACTCCAGACCTACTGGATCAGAAGCTCCGGTGTTGGGACCCAGCAACATCTATTTTAACAACCCCTCAGGTGATCCAGATAGACTTTAAACTTTGAGAACCTCTGCTATACACATTGCTACTCAAATTGCAATCAGCGTCAGTGACACATGCATTACCTTCAAGCTTAATAAAAATAAAGAGTCTCAGGCCCCACCTCAGATATGCTATATCAGAATCTTCCTGTTGACCAATTCCTCCAGGTGATCTGTGGGTGCATTAAAGCTCAAGAAGTGCTGTCCCGGAAAGTGTGTTAGGAAATGCATTGTCAGGAAACCTTTCTATGTAGGTCAAGGTAGCTGCTAAGTTATATTTGCTTCAATCACTGTCCTCTGTAGACCACTTACATATTCTTCCTTTTTCTTTCCCTTTCCCACGCTTGAAGTCTTGTTCTAACACTCCAGCAACATGTGCCTAATTTAGGAAAGAAGTACCAAGCTTACATTCTTCTATTGACTAAGTCTCAATAAATTAGTATTCAGTTCTCACTACTCAATCACTGTATAACAAAACAGGTCTTATTCCTGGTTATAGATCAATATCACTGCCTATATTATTTTTAAAATGTTTATCATTTTCTCACCCCCTAATTCCTTCCTCCCCCCCTTCTCCCAACACACAGACCCACTGACTTAGAATCTTTGGCACATGAATCCATCAATAAGCAGTTTTATTGACACCAGGGTGAAGGACCTTTACCTCTTTAATTTCTGACAAAACACATTGTGGTCTCACAAATCAGTAGTAGCATGCTCTTAAAGTAATTCAGCTTGGTTGCTAAATATGATGTTTTCTCCTTAGACTTTCTTTGGCATACTACAATATATTACACCATGGACCACCATTCACACTGTGTTTAGAAGTCATCACCCTTAGGTGCGTGTAATTATCATTGACCTAAATAATTTTTGCTGGCTTTTTTGATATTTGTTTGTCTCATAATAAATCTTATTTCAAGGAAGCTTATTTTCTCTTGTCCCATAGTCATCTTAAGTAGATGACTTTTCAGAACGAATTCCTGTCTCCAGCTTATTTTAAAAAAATGCTCACACCATCCTTCCCTTACTAATTATTTTATTTATTCTTTGTATTATTGTTGTTGTTATGTGCCTTTGAGTTGGTTCTGACTCATAGTGACCTTATGTACAACAGAATGAAGCACTGCCCAGTCCTGCACCATTCTCGTAATCATTGCCTTGTTTGAGCCCATTGTTGCAGTTACTGTGTCAATCCATTCTGTTGAAGGTCTTGCTCTTTTTCGCTGACCCTCTACTTTACCAGCCAGGATGTCCTTCTCCAGGGACTGGTTTCTCCTGACAACATGTCTAAAGTAAGTGAGATGAAGTCTCGACATCCTCACTTCTAAGGAGCTTTCTGGCTGTATTTCTCCCAAGACAGATTTATTGTTTTACTGGCAGCCCATGGTATATGCAATATTCTTCACCAACACCATAATTCAAAGGCATCAGTTCTTCTTTGGTCTTTCTTATTTATTGTCCAGCTGTTGCATGCATATGAGGCAATTGTATGCAACATGTCTTGGGTCAGGCACACCTTAGTGACATCTTTTCTTTTAAACACTTCAAAGAGGTCTTTTGCACCAGATTTGCCCAATATATGTCATTTGATTTCTTGACTGCTGCTTTCATGGGCATTGATTGTGGATCCAAGTAAAATGAAATCCCTGTCAACTTCAATCTTTCCTCTGTTTATCATGATGTTGCTTATTGGTCCAGTTGTGAGGACTGTTGTTTCCTTTATGGTGAGGTATAATCCATACTGAAGGCTGTGGTCTTTGATCTTCATCAGTAAGTGCTTCAAGTCCTCTTCACTTTCAGTTGTGTCATCTGCATATTGCAGGTTGTTAATTACTGTATTTTTATGAAAATAATGCACATTTTCTACATTTGATTGTCAACCATATCCTCCCCCTGAGAGGTACTTTTGTAAGCATGCCATGTTAATTTTTTTTCTTTTTACAGCAACATGTAAAAAAAGCACAGCGGCACGGTTGGGGCGGGGGGCGGCGGGCAGGGGGTAAAGGGGCACAGTTGGTAAACAAAAGTAGAAGGTGTGCATTATTTGTGTAAAAATATGGTAGTCTTCCTTCAATCCTGATGCTTCATTTTTCTTCATATAGTCCAGCTTCTCAGATTTCCTCAGCATACAGATTGAATAAGTATGGTGTCATGGATTGAATTAAGTCCCCCCAAAAATTGTGTATCAATTTGGTTCTGCCATGATTCCCAGTATCCTGTGGTTGTCCTCCACTTTGTGATTGTAATTTTATGTTAAAGAGGATCAGGGTGGGATTGTAACACCCTTGCTAAGGTCATGTCCCTGATCCAATGTAAAGGGAGTTTCCCTGGCGTGTGGCCTGCACTAGCTTTTATTTTACAAGAGATACAAGGAAAGGGAAGCAAGCAGACAGGGACCTCACACCACCAAGAAAGGAGTGCCAGGAACAGACTGCGTCCTTTGCACGCGGGGTCCCCACGCGGAGAAGCTCCTAGCTCGGGGGAAGATTGATGAGAAGATCAACAGAGAGAGAAAGCCTTCCCCTGAAGCTGATGCCGTGAATTTGGACTTTTAGCCTACTTTACTGTGAGGAAATAAATTTCTCTTTGTTAAAGCCATCCACTTGTAGTGTTTTTGTTAGAGCTGCACTAGATGACTAAGACATATGGTGAAAGGATACAACCCTGATGCACACCTTACCTGATTTTAAACCAATCCTTTGTACTACTTTCTGGAAAAGTAAATTAATCTTATTACATCATAGGTATCTCCCCATAGAACAATCTCAAAGTAGGTGATTACTCTATCACTTGTCCCCGATTAACTTCCCTAAATTCTTCACTTTTTCTTCTGTCTAAAATTCTACCAGTAAGGGAGTCATTTGGATTTATAAGTCTTTTTTCAAGTTACAAATTACTCCAAGGACTTTATGGACAAATAATTATTTACATTTTTATAAATAAGTAAAGATGTACTTTTCCTAACCCCTGCCAGAGAGCCAAAGGAATTGGGAAGTTGATGGAAATGGAAAACTTTTGTAGCTCTTTTTAATAACATCTTGATTAGTTTCCATTACCTGCATTCACAACATTCAAAATTGGTGTTATTCCATTCCAGAACCTAGCCAAAGATTTTCTTCTAAGTCTTTCTTTATCTGGATCCAGCAAGACTTAGTCACATAGTGGATTCCATTAGTCATCTCTATTAATATAATTCAGTTACATATGCATATAAAAGCAAAGACACTTGCCTCTATTCCCCTCACAATCAAGCATTAAAACACCCAAGAGTTAGACTAGACAGTTCAAAAGAAAATGAGCAGAATGTAATTTTAGTGCTTTAGTCTGGGAGAGAAAATTGGAGCGAGTGGGAGACCCATGCTGGTTTTCTTCAAGCAGTTGATTAGTGCCTTCATTTCTGTTGCATCAAAGGGCAGAAAGATATAACAACATGTCAAGTACGAGATGGGCAGAATTCCTTCCTTAGGAATTGGACTGATGAGCTTAAAGTTCTCTCCAGCCTTAAGATTTTGGGATATGGCCTGGAAACACAGACAGGGCTTGGTATTTGGCATGATTATCCTAAGCCACTTGGGCACTTATTCAACCAAATATTTATCAGGTGCCAGGCATTGTGCTAAATGCCAGCAGTGCATTAGAGAACAAAAGAAAAAAGTCCTTGTCCTTTTGAAATGTACTTTATAGTAGACAGGCAACATGCCCTAAAGAGATAAACAAATAAATTAACAAGTTCAGATTATGATAAAAAGCCATGAAGTGGGGGTAGGGTGGGGAAGCTACAGATGCTGATACTAATTAGACATAACTGATCACCTCATGGGATTAGTTTTCTTGGATTGGGGGCTTAGAGCCATGGCCTTGTGGGACAATCACTCGATTAGCATAATATAGTTCTTAAAGTTTATGTTCTACCTCCTAGCATGCTGAGTAGTGTCTGGGGTCTTAAAAGCTTACAAGTGGCTTTCTGGGATATAAGTATTGCTCTTTATTCATCTGGAACCAAAGAGAAAGAAGAAAACCTAAGAATTAGAGAAGGAACTGGACTACAGGACTAATTGTCTACATGAGCCACTACCTCCCCCACCTTGAGACCAGAAGACTAAAGGGTGCCTGGCTACCATTACTGAACATTCTGATCAGGAACACAATAGATGAATCTTGATAAAAAGTGAGAAAAATGTGAAACAGAACTTCAAATTCTTAAAGAATCCAGACTTACTGGACCTACTGAGGCTGGAGGAACCCCTGAGACTATGACTCTTAGTTGCTCTTCAAGCCTTGAATTGAAACTATCCCCTGAAATCATCTTTAAAATAATTAACAGTTTAGCCCAAAGAGTAAAGATTGTCACCCTTGAGGACTGTGTTTCTTTAAAAAAAAAAAATCTGTATAAGACCAAAGGATCAACAGCTGTTTTGAAGTTTTGGGGGGCAGGGAGGTAAAGTGAATGGAAGTGAAACAAGTGGAATAGAAATAACGAAAATGTTGACACAATGTGAAGAATGCAACCAATGTCACTGATCATTATGTCTAGAATCTGTAGAATGAAAGCAGGTTTTGCTGTGTATATTTTCACTAAAAACAAATTTTTTAAAAAAATCCATGAAAGAAATAAACTAGTTGCTAGTTTGCAAAAATGAGTCCTGGTGGTGCAATGGTTAAGTGCTCAGCTGTTAACCAAAGGTTGGAGGTTTGAACCTACCCAGAGACTCCACAGTAGAAAGATCCAGTAATCTGCTCCAGTAAAGATTACAGCCTAGAAAACCGTATGGGGAAGTTCTACTCTGTCACATGAGGTCACTATGAGTCAAAATCGACTCCACAGCACTTAATAACAACAGTTAGCAAAAGGGGACAATTAGGCCCTATCTTGATAATAATATCTAAGCTTTAACTTAGATGGGTAGACCATGAGGTTAATGAAGAAACATGTAAATCTCCTATTCCTGTTCTATTTTCTTGGCTTATCTTCTCAGCTTTAACTTTGATCCCTAAATATAGATTATTACCATCAGAATGATTGAGTAAAAGGATATAGAGAAATCAGTGAAAATAGGTCTTTACTATTGGAAGAAAACAATTTAGATATTAGATATTCTGAAAAATAACTTGATTTAGAGCATCCGCCACCTCTAATTCAGCAGAAATACCCTTTACAGAACCATGAGTTTGCCAACTAAGAGCTTAGAGTATTTTGGCTTAATTTAGGAAATCTTTGCTATTTCTTGGCAGAGAATTTATACTGATAATAATTGTATTTATTTCTTGTTTCTTGAAGGCGGATTTCAGTCCATGGAACATCAAGCAAATGGTTTGACACATCTTTATATGATCTTAAATATGATACTTGCATCAAAAGTATAAAAGCAACTAAGCAAATTCCATATCACAAAGTAGCACCGGTAATTAAGTAGGATGAAACAGAGGCAAATGGATAAATCCTTCTTTAATAAGGTTCACAAATCCTTCACTTAAACAGGGAAGAAAAATGAAAACATAGGAGGGTAAAAAAAACATATACTTCTCACTGGCACTGCGAAATTGATTGAATGGGGGATTTAGACCTATGAAAACAAAATCCAACAACAATAGAAACTAACAAGGTTCAACCAGAAAATCACTTACGTTGCTTTAAGTAAAAGCCAACAGGGTAAGGTGGGGTTGTCCCATGAGTCAACATAAGCCAACAGCTTATGTTTAAATGCCAACCATGAAAAATATTGTGTAACTTGAAGAATTCTACCTTTCATGATGAAGCATGGTACGTATGTCTTTAAAAAGTCCATAGGGTTAACTTATGTCTGCAACTTATAAATGGTGGCTTTTTAAAAACAATTTCATGACCAGGTTGTGCTTTTGGAGAATGTTATCAAAAGAAACTGTTGGCTTACGTCCTCAATATTCAAGCATCTGAATATTTATCTTTTATTTACCTCTCACAACAGATCTAGATGAGAGAAGTTGGGGCTAATTCATGTCTCTTAACTGCATAAATTGAACATTGATGTCTCAATTTATTTTACATTTACATACTCTCACCTTCAAAATAAGTATAAATTAAGATCAAACATAAATCTATCCAAGAAAATGCTTCTTTCTGTCTCAAACATTTGCACCCAAATCAATTCACTTTTTATTCACGCAGGTATCTTTCTCTTCTTTCTAAGAGGATATTGTCATTTTTATACAAAATTGTTTATTTTTTTAAAAGCTTTCATTTTATTCTCATGTATCAATCTCTATAAAATTCTTCTTGACTTTTTTTGCATTATTGCATATTATTTCACATCAGAGAACAATTTTCTCATTTTACGTGACACTACAAATGTTCAGTGATATTTATTTGAAAAATGTTACATTGAGATATATTTAATTGCTCTGATATAACCAACTCTTTTTCCTAGAAAATAATCCCTGTCAAGTCTGTCTTGCCTATATTCATTGCAAATGGAATGAATTTATAGCAGATAGTTCTATTATTAAAACAGCTATCCTTCCAACTGAGATATTCCTGTATTGGTTTAAATAAAATATGGATAAATTTTATTATTATGGTTACCGTCCTAATTTTTAATAAAAAGTACTTTTCACTTTAGATCTAAAGAGGATATGCCTCGACAAATAGAAAAGAATCTGAATTTACTATAGTAGCTACGAGAAGAAATCATCTGTTTTATGTATGTAGGCTTTGTTAGGAATGTTTCTGGCAACAACAGAAATTCAACCAACACCGGCCTAAACCATAACTATAATTAGTTTTTTTTAGTAGAAAGTCCAGAAATTGAAAGTTAAAGGCAAGTTCAAAAGTTTAATGAATCATCAATAACTTCTTGTTGTTAGGTGCATGTAGTCTGTTCGGACTCATAGAGACCTTAGGTGTAACAGAACAAAACACTGCCAAGTCTTGTGCCATCCTCATGGTCATTGCTGTATTTGAGCCCACTGTTGCAGCCACTGTGTCAATCCATCTTGTGGAGGGTCTTCCTCTTTCTTGCTGTCCTTATACTTTACCAAGCATGATGTCCTTCTCCAGGGACTGATCCCTCCAGATAACACAACCAAAGTAAGCGAGAGGAAGTCTTGCCATCCTTGCTTCTAAGGAGCATTCGATAACATAGACTCTTTCTACTTCTCCATGCTCCTTAACTTATTGTCTTGTTTTGCTTTGTTTTTGATCTTAGGCTTATTGTATCGTGGTTACAAGCTCCAGGCATCACTATTATATTAAAAATTAGGAAGCTTGGAGACAATGTACTTTCTCCCTGAGTCTCTGTCTTTTTATCAGGAAATGAAACTTTGCTTGAAGTCTGTCAGAAGAGTTCTCCTTACATCTCCTTACATTTCATGGTTCATTTGGCTATGAATTATATTGGAAAAATTACACCTGGCAAACAGGAAAAGCAGAGTCAGGAGTTAGATAAGACCAGCGTGAGTTCTCCCCAGATGTTGGACACATTGTTGTCCCTCAAACAACTGGAGTTCTGATAGCATGAAAAGAAAGGAGTTGTTGGGTAAGCAATAAATAAGGTCTGCCACAAAAATCTTATTCCTTCAAGGAGATGTAAGTTCTCTGAGGATAAGAAGAGACTCTTCCTTTTTTATTAAGCTATTCAGTGTCAAGGGAAAACTGATCATGTAGTAAGTACAGAAAAAATGTTGAATTTATTTGAGATACTAAAAAAATAATTTTTTAAAATTTAAATGAAAGATAATGCACAGCAAAGAAAATAGATTGATCTATCCATTTTCCCATTATAATCCCATCCATCCATCTATCCATCTATATTTGCAAAGGGGAGGTATATTTTATTTTTTGAGAAGGAAGGGAGTTTCTGAAGAAAAAAGTAAGCTGAAAGAATGAAAAGAAAAAATTGCAATGTGACTGACTTGATGATTGACTAGATGAAGGATTCAGTAGAGCCGTATTTAGTAGATTTCAAACCTGGGTGACTGGAACAGTGGCAATGACATAGAAAAAAAAGGGTTAAGTAGAGAAAATTCCTTTAAACTAAAAAAAGGGATGTGAAGCTTTATGTTTACTAATTATAACTTACAAGCTTTCATTGTTGTATGTGTATGTATGCTTTGTATCATAAACATCAGTTAGATTTATAAACTATAATGAAAAACATCTAATCAATCAATGTTTATGAGATACCTACTATGGGCAAAGCAATATGTTAGTCACCTGAAGGAAGATAAACATGCGCATTTTAGCCTGTCTTTAAACATAAATATATATATATATATCTTTAGATGATGCATATAAAAGATGCAAGATTTAAATCTAACAAAAATAAACTGATCATCTGCAAGTTTTTTTTAATATGTAGATATAAGTTATAAACGCAAATATATATAAATGTATTCCTTTTTTAAATGTAGTATGTAGTGATTAATAATAATTTCCCCTCAATTTCTAATCTCTTTGGTAGCCCCAAGCTCTGATGTCTCACTCTGCAATCAAGTAAGACTGCATTTGTCACCTTGAACTCGAGTGTGTCCACATAGGCTGGGTAGTTTCCTCAGGGAAAGGCTGGTTAAATGTGGATCTTACCTGGTGTGACGGTTAAGATTGTGTGTCAGCTTGGCTGGGCCATGATTCTCAGTGTTTAATGTGATCACTCCCATGATTGAATATACTGTGAGTAGCCAATCAGATGAAAGGGAGTCTCCTTGGGGGTGTGGCCCGCATCTGAATATAAGCAGATGTTCTGGCTTTGTGCTGTCTCTGGATCCTCCGGCTGCCTCCTCTCATCTCACCTCCGATTCTTGGGACTTGAGCTGTCAGCTTATCTGCCAAACTTGGGATTCGTCAATCTGCACAGCCTGTGAGTGGCAGCCCTGCTCTTTGACCTGCTGATCTTGGGCTTGCCAGCTTCTGTGGCTGCGTGACTTGGGAGAGGCCTCTACCCTGATCCATGGACTTGGGACATTCTAGCCTCTACAATCGCGTGAGCTGTTTCCTTGACATAAACCTCTCTGGTTTTGCTTCTCTAGAGAACCCAGCCTGAGACACCTGGCTTGCTTCTTTAGTTTCAAGGGTTTAACTTCTTCCTGTTTTTTCTCTTTACTTCTTCTGATTCCTTTCTAATGCTTTAAAACAATTTTTTTTGTATATATTTTGTTCAGAGTTCGTAATGATTTCAAGAGGAGGATAGGTCTGATATAAGCTGTTTCATCATTACCAGAAGTGGAACTCCATTTTGTTTTTAGATGTGGTAATGGTGTTGTGGTTAAAATAAGTAAAGCCTTCCTTAACTATAAGATATATATACTGAACTATTTACAGATGAATTAGCATCTAGGATTTGCTACAACATATTACAGAAGTAATAGAAGTGGATGAGGGAGTGGATAGAGGAAGATTGGCCATTGCTTGATGGTTCTTGGGGTTTGATGATAAATACATTAATTTTTATTATAACTACTCTATTCTGCTATTTATAGATACATCCAAAATTACCCATTAAAATTAAAATAATTTAAAAATCATACTTACCCTGCAAAGGCACATCTCAAGGGACAACTTAAGGAATAGAAACAGGAACAAGTATATCGTAGGCACAAGGTAGCTGTTTACACAAGGAAGTCATTCATCCTTCAGGTATTTGTAAGTAAACAACAACAACATACTTCCACACTCATATAAAGCCTCCACAGATACCTGTACACAAAAACATATATATTTCTTCTTTTTTCTGTATGTTTAAATGTTATTCCAATTTTAAAAGGTTTTAAACATATAAATATTTTGTCTACTGTAACATTGCCTAAAGTTAGAACTTAGTGCAATATGAAAGAGAGAAAGAAAACAGATATAAATCTACATAGTTTTGGTTGAATAATTTTAGATAAAGAGCTTTTTTTTTTCATATGAAACACCATTTACCAGAAAATCATGTTGATCTTTAGTATTTTTTTTAACAATTTGAAGTAATGGTACTATAGATACTTTGAACATTATTATGAAACTACATCATATTTTGGTATTTCATTGTACTTTCTCCTTTTAAGATCTTGGACAAGGACAAAAATTAATCAAAAAGAGGTAAAGCATAATAATGAATTTACAATTTGAGAGTAGATAAGCATTATTCAAGTCTGCCACGTTGGAAAAAAAAAAAGTTCCAAGAAATACTTTTCTTAAATCTTAAAAACGGAATCAAAACATGTGGCACAAACAAGAACTAAACTACAGGGTATTAATTAAAGAAGTCAGAAAAGTTTCTAAGGCATAAAGACAAGTCAAAATATCTGGTTATCACCTCAAAGGTAAACCAGGATCATAGATTGGCAGATTTTTTTTTTTTTAAATGGGAAAACATTTATTTCACTTAGCATTCTTTGTTTTCAAACAAAAGAATCTTAACTAAGAGAAGAAGAAAATTTTATGTTGAATATGGGGTAACTCAAAAATTTAAATGAAATTGACACAACTATTAGACAGTTCAGGAACTATATCGGGATCTAGAGAACTAGAGAATGGGAGCTGATAGACTGTCTCAGAGCAAGCTAGGATACCTCAATTAGCAGCCTCACCAATGCTGCAAGAAATGAGGAGCAACAGTTCCCTAAATGAAAATTAAAGTGCAGCAACCAAAAGAAAGGGAAATGGATGAATGTAGGAAAAACCAGTGGGAGCCAACATCAATATTTCAAGACAGCAGGAAAATGTTGCTAAGACTTGCATTAAAAATAAAAAATAGCAATACAATTTTGCTTTTAAAAAATACCCACGTTAGTTAAAGTAAAATATTCACCAACATACCAATAAAAGGGACAGGTAGGAAGTGTCCTATTATCAGTCAATAAGAATAGATTTCTCTTCTGCTTCAACAGTAACAATTGTTTGAATTACTAAGCAACATAACGTGAAACCAGCAATATGGAGTCTCCTGCAGAAGTAGAAAGATTCTATTCACCTCTACAAGGTTTCTGTTGTCACACTTCTGAGGAGGCAAATTGAAATTATCCTTCCTCTAAAATCTTAGAACCATTTTTCTTTGATGTTCATTTATGGTATCCAAAAATAAAGGTCAAAGTTTCCGTTTCATTTTTGGTGAGGTAATTTGGCCATAAAAGAAATACGACCAGTAGATGTGATGTGGGACATAAAATCAAAAGAGGCTTCTGACCTAAAATAAAATGGCTGAACTATTGCTAAAAGCTTAGTGTGTAACCTTTTCCATAGTTCGAACTCTGTTGCTTAGGAACCAACCCTACTTTAAGGCATTGTGGGTAGGCTAAGACTGTGAATCAGTAACCAAACTTTATCGAAAACTCTTTGTGTTAAATCTCTCCAAGAAATCTTATGCTCTGGGCAAGATAATGTGTAACAACCTGTTCCCAACAGTACCCGTCATGCCATCGTCATGCCGTTGTTTGTGACCAGTCATGAGACCCCTTCCTTGAACACACATCTTGTAATTATGTCTTTTAGCCAATTAATGTATGTTAGCTGTATTAATGTAACCAATAATTAATTTTAAAGGCCGAGATTTGCCTTGTCCTGCCTTTGGCTGATCTCTATCACTGTAAACCAGTCAGAATATTGTTAGTAGTTTCTCATACAGCAGTATAACCATGGTTGATTTTTTTCCCTGCTCTTTGGAATCCCTGAGCTTTAGACCCTAAGATTTTCACAATTTCCTCATATGAATGATTATTGGTTTCCATAAATCTCTTTCATTTTACTTTAATAGAGTTGGAGAGTCTTTTCTCTACAACAGATGTGGTAATTAAAACTCCTTAAATATAACAGAAATCAATTTTAGCTGGCTTAAGGAAATATAATGGGGCATTTATTATGAAGACTCAAAATGTTTTCCATTGTCCCATGGTTAGCATGCAGCAAGACCACAGAAAATGACTGAAATAAGGAGTGAAATGATATCTGGAACATAGGAATTATTTTATCTCAATTTTTTTTTTTTTTCTGCACAACTACCCACTTATCTTTCTGCTTCTGAATGATAAATAAGGGACATAATCATAGCACTTTTAAAAAAGAGAATATGATTGGCCCAGCTTGGCTAAACTAACTGCATTGCAGCAGACACCACCAGTCCACACAGAAATGCCAGATCAGGCTCTCTTGAGTGGAGACCAATGCTGGGACCAATGAAACTCTAGGCAGCTCTTCCTCCATGAAACACAATGAACACCACAAGTCTTGAATTACATCTGCATGCTGTCTTTGGGAAGGCCAAGGGGGAAAGATGAAGCAGCTCTGAGAGGACGTTAACTTCTTCTTCTTTTTTTTTTAATTGATATAATTAAATGAAGTTTATATTTCAAGTTAGTCTCCCATACAGATTTTTTTTAACATACATTGTTATGAGACCCCAACCGCTCACCCCATTCTGTGACAGCACACTCCTCCCCTGCACCCCTGATTCTCCATGAACATTCAACCAGCTCCTTACTCTCTCTGCCTTCCCCTCTAACCTCTGGACAGAAGCCGCCCCTTTGGTCTCTTATATCTACTTGTCTAAGAGGTACATTCTTCACGAGTATCCCTTTATGTCCCACAGTCCAGTCCAATCCCTGTCTGAAGAGTTGGCCTCAGAAATTGTTTTAGTTCCGGGGTGATGGAGAGACCAGGGGCCATGCTTTCCGGGGCGCCTCCAGTCTTAGTCAGACCATTAAGTCTGGTCTTCTTACTAGTATTTGAGTTCTGCAGCCCATCGTTCTACTGCTCCATCAGGGACCAAGGAAGTTAACTTCTAACCTGATCAAATATTTAAGTAAGAAAGGCCTATTTAGAACTGAAAGATACTTTTTAAACTGGAAGATGCAAAAGTATTCCCAATCAACAACAATGTTTTCCCAGTTCTCAGAGGACTAAGAGCTTGTAGAAAAGTTTAGATCAGTTACATAAAATAATGAAGTTATTTTCCCGTACATCTGGAAAAAATAACTTCATCATTTTATGTAACTTTTTCAACCCAGTTACATCAGTAAAAGCCTAGCAAGTTGGATTTGAAGTATAGAAAGTGAACATAATTTAACAGAGGAGGAATTTAAATAACAGGAATGGGAAACCAAAAAACCAAACCAAACCCATTGCCACTGAGTTGATTCCAACTTATAGCAACCCTATAAGACAGAATAAAACTGCCCCCATAGAGTTTCCAAGGCTATTATCTTTACATCATGCTAGCTAAAGTAGAAGGCCAGTGAAAAAGAAGAAGACCCTCAATGAGATGGATTGACACAGTGGCTGCAACAATGGGCTCAAGCATAACAACGATTGTGAAGATGACGCAGGACCGAGCAGTATTTCATTCCGTTGTACATAGGGTCACCATGAGTCAGAAGCAACTCATCGGCACCTAACAACATCTTTCTCCTGCAAAGCAGCTGGTGATTCGAATCACTGACCTTTCTGTTAGCAGCCTGGTGCTTGAACCACAGGAAAGGACTCTAAAAAAATCTCAAAGCAAACACAAACATCTATAATGGGAAACCTGAGTGTCATGAAAAATACAGAGTTGTGTCAGCTCCCACACAGTCAGTTCTACTGTAGCAGGCAAGATGAAAATCAAGTATAGTCAAATTTATTCCTTAAAATCCCTGTGAAGGCAACTGTTGAGTTTTGTATCATTTATCAATAAAGATAACCAAGGCTGTCTTACAATGTCCTAAGCACTCTAGCTCTGGGATCCCCACTCTGCAGCATTTCATGTATATTATAAAGCACTCTATTTCCAAACTAAATATTTTGAGAAATTAAAAAGAAAAAGAAAAGACATGTCACTTAGGGGACACTGAGCTTCTGTTAAAGGTGATGAAAAATTCAGGACTGGTTAATGGTGACAGTTGAACAGCATGATAAACACATTTAATGTCACTGAACTGTATGTGTGAAGCTTGCTGAAATGGAAAATGTTTTGTCACTTATATATTTACCACAAATTAAAAAAAGGGGAGGGGAGGGTTTCATTATTTGCGTTTAATATGATGTGGCTCTAAGTGACTGATCAAATTTAAATTTTTCTTTAATTTCTTGGATCATGTATACTCAGAAATGATTGGAAATGGAGACAATGCATTACACAAATCTTTTTCAGTTGTGAAAAATGTTTAGAAATACTCAATTTTCCAGTTAGAAAAGTTGATTGTGTTTTGTAATGACTGAATTAAATATCCACTATTCAATTTTCAGTTTTCTTTCTGTATTTTGAGGTCACTATATTTTGTTCAAGGATCAAATCTTTTCAAATGACTTTGAATAATGCTAAAGCCCAAAGGTATCTCACCTGACAGATAAAAGAGCTTTGAGTCAAACTTACTCCTAAGAAGGCAGCCAGCATCGGCAACAACAGTGACAAAATTCACAGTTTCTTGGGTTGAACATCTAAAGCAACAAAGTAAGAATATACATATCTTAAATAGAAGAATTAAACACACTGGCTTGAGATGGTCAAGCTAAGTGATGCATGCAGATACCCCACATCTGAGCTTACCTTGGGCCACACACACCTCACTAAAATGATGGGCAGATTTCACCTGCACACTTTACATACTTGGTTTTTCTTCTGTTTCTCTCTCTGGCTTTCTCGCTTCCTTTTGCTCTCTCAATTCTTCTTCTCTCTGTGCAATATAATTTATGATGGGACTCCAGTGTTCAATGTGAAGAGTTTGAAGAAAGGTGGCCAGAGCTCACAGCTAAATGGGAGGTAACAGGAATATTTCATAAAGAAGAAGCTTTCTTTTGACATTGCATTAAAATAAAAGTAAAGTTATGAAAATATTCCTTTTTTTTTCTTAGGAGGGTTGGCATCCTTGGTTACAGAAAATCATATTAAACTACGGGATAAAGGAAAGAAATGTTGAGTATTTTTGAAGAGTAGTGAGGAGACCAGGGTATAATCAGGAAAATAGCAGGTGATTAGGTTGGGAAAAAAGACATAGGTAGGAATAACACGTGAAGAAATTTTTCCAATCAAGGAAAAATATTTTTAACTCCTTCTCCTGCTGCCTTTAAGCCCCTTCCTAGTTGCTAGTGTAAAGTTCGATGATTTTATTAATACCAGTAATTGCTACTTTTCTGCATTTCACATTCCACGTTGCCTTTCCTTCAAAACTGCCTAATTAGTATCAAGTCTCATTTCCACATGTCTTACTCTACTCATTTGATGATATTTACTCTTGGGCTTTTTTCAACTTGCAGTTGAGTGAAGGAGTAGTCATTGCCATTGTGAACTGAAAAATAAAATCTAAAGACCATATGCATATCATCAGCTGTAAATAGCTCTTTGCTGATAATAATCCAACGGAGTTCTACCCTCACCCTTTCTAAATTACCTTTCATACTTTTTGTAAGGCAGCCTATAATCTTGTTTAGGAGGCAAAGACTTATTATTATTATTTTAATAAACTATATTTATAAAGTTGAATACAATAATAATAGTGCCTAGATTTTTCATTTAAACCATGTTTGCCTGGTTGAGATGTTAATGAAAGTTGCTTCTATTGTTTTTCTCTGTTATTGAAGAGGAAACAAAGAATTCATTCTTACTTGTCCTCTGACTTCTATCAGAGCAAATTATAGTGTTACTAACCAGAATGTTCCTTAGAAGTGAGGATAGTGAGACTTGTCTTGCTTACTTTGGGCAGAAAAGACCAATCGCTAGAAAAGGACATCCTGTTTAGTAAAGCAGAGGCCCAAGGAAAATGAAATGAGATAAATTGACACAATAGCCATAACAATGGACTCAAGCATACCAACCATCATGAAGGCGGCTCAGGACTGGACAACATGTAGTTCTGTTATACATACGGCTACCACGAGTCAGCAACTAACTGACAGTAACGAACAACAGCAACCTAATTGTGGGCCCTTATTGTGGGTCAATCATAGTAGTAGATGCTTGTACGTGTAGTGTTTTATTTTATCCTACTACTAACTTTATAGATTATTGTCCTCATTTTACAAAGAATTAAGTTAATGCTTAGAGGTTGGACAACTTGCGAAATGTCACATGGTAAGTGTAGAATCCTCATTCAAACTCACCATTTATAATCCCTATACTATTGATTATAAAATATTCCATGCATATTAATAAAATTTGGCCTACCTATTTTCACTAGTGCACATTTATCACACCATAGTCTTGTGAAAGCTCTATGTACAATCTGTAGTATACTGGGCTTCCTGTAACCAATGCATACTGTATCTTCTGCATATGCATAGGACTTGGACCATATTTTCATTAGTTTTCCTCTCATTTTGGAGCTCTATGATTTTCATGTCTATCTGACAGGTCCTCAGATAAGTTATAGCTATGACTAACTCCATACATATCACTTGATAAGAAACTCAATGTCCAGTCAGTATATTAGTTCTAATGGGAAAATGTGATCTGCTTCATGATATGTCTACAAAGAATACCACAGTATTCTTTGTGTGTGGGTGTGGCCTCTGGGATCTGGAAGTATAGATTCATTTAATATGGAGCAAAGTTATACTTTGAGTTCAATTCTCAAAGGTACTTAATGTGTACAAGTTGTGCAGATTAAAGTAAGGTGGTAAAGTAAAAAGAATGGAGGACGTGGAACCAGGCTGTCTGAGTTCAAAGCTCAGTCCTCCATCACTAATTGCATAACTTTATGTAGGTCATTTTACTATCCATTGAATGGAGGTAATTATATCGCCTACCTTATAGCTCACTGATTGATCAAGACCTGAGATAATCCATTTTAACTGAGGTACTTTTATTTAATCTGTTTTTCATTTTAATTTCTTAAAATAAGAATAATGGGCTACCAGCTCATAATAACTTTACAAGTCCAATATATGATTATCCATTTATAATAAAAATGTCTTAGGATATACGGCTGGTCACAGATATGCCAACCAGTTTCACTGAGATATCTATCCTCAGTTGTTCAACAGAGTCCTTCCCTTTAAAAAACTCCCAAAGATGAGAGAGAGTACTTAGAAACTCAGTACTTTCCATTGATTTTTCAGATAACTTCTCTGATTTTTGTGCAAATTTCTTTGCAAGAGGAGAGAGCCCATTTGGTTCCTATACTTCATGATCTAACTTGTGATGCATTAATTACTTTTTCATGCCAGGCAGTGCATATAGCAACTATGAAATTTTGCAGCCTCTGTGGTTTATTGAGAAGTTGCTGAACCACTGACAGTGCTTGCTGCCAAAAGGCAGCGGCCTTAATGACTCTTTGAAACCCAAGAAATGGGTGTGTGCCACAAACTTCTGGTTTTACATGGTATTGCATGAGGTGTCTGAATTTTTGGTAGGAAAAACAAAAATTTTGAAAATTTTTATTTGTTACACATATGTACCAACAGACCCCAGTGGGGACTTTAGAGTATAATTAGTGGTACTTCTTATGTACCACTAAACACTCAGGGTAGGTATGTGCCAGGGAGCAACAACAAAAAATCCATACTACCTACCAACATTTCAGACACACTCAATGATTCAACATGTTTCCATCAATGAAAACATATGGTATCGAGAGACTTTTGGTAAAATGGTGCTCTAGGCAAAAGCACCGCGCCGTCCCTCCACAGCAAAGATCTGAAAAACTAAGCCGAAAAGAGAAAACAACAATCTTGAAACCCTAAAACATCAAATGAAGAAATAAAGAACCCAGCCAAGCACCAAATGGAGTGAGAAAACTGACAGAGAACAGAGAGCGAGGAGAGATTCATGCAGAGGTGTCCTACCAGCTATTGCAGCGCGGATCCGCCATCTCGGACTCCTATCGGAGACCAGCAAACAGGGTGTACAAGAAAGCAGCTTCATGGAGCTTCCACCAGGAGACAAAACAACTGGTAATTTGCGATATATGCTTTCCCACCCCCCACTCTTCTTCACCCCCACTCGGTCTCCTCTGCTTCCCGCGGCCACAATCTCTTGTCCAGGAAACACCGGCTGCTTGGATTCCACACACCCTAATGGGCCGGCTCTCTGAGTGCCATTTGTTGGCTGCTGGTGTTGCTTTTTTCCACTTCTTTTGATTTCTTCCTTACCTCTCACCACCTCCCCCTCCTTTTGCTCAAATACCTGGCTCCTTGCACCATATTTGCTCCTTCCTGAGGGGCTGTAGAGCTCAGGTAATTTGTGATATATGCTTTCCCACTCCCTACCCTTCTTCACCCACACTCGGCCCCCTCTGCTTCCGGTGGACATAGTCTCTTATCCAAGAAACACCGGCTGCTTGGATTCCACACACCCGAACGGGCCGGCTCTCCAACTACCATTTCTTCACTGCTGGTGTTCCTTTGTTTTCTGCTTCTTTTGATTTCTTCCTTACCTCTCACCACCTCCCCCTCCTTTCGCTCAAATACCTGGCACATGTGCCATCTTTGCTTCTTCCTGAGGGGTTGTGGAGGTCCATTCGAGTGGGGAGCTGCTTCCTAGTCTGGGCTGCCACGCTGGTGGGATCCTGGGGCTGTTGTTCGTTTGTTTGTTTTCAATTGTTTGTTTGTTTCTTTTCATTTTCTTGAGTTGGGAGCCCTTTCTGGCAAGGCGGTGCTGCGTGGCAAGGAGACTAGCCCTCGGTTTGCCCAGACTTGCAGAGGATTCCTGAGGGCATTTCTTTTTTCGTTGGCTTTTTTTTTCTTTTTTTTTTCTGGTTTTTTTTTTGGGCTTTTCTTGTTCTTTTTTTTTCTTAATTTGTTTTATTTTCTTTTCCTTCTTTTTCCCTTTTTGTCTTTCTTCATTACTCAGTTTCTCATCTCTATATCTTCCTTCTCTTTCTGTTCCCTGAATACCTGGCGTTGTATACCTCTACACCTTCTAGCCAGGCTGTACGGCAACACCTGAGAACGACTTCCGCAGACCACATAGCTGCACCAGTGGGATCGCTGGGAACTTTGTGGTTCTTTAAACTTTCCAATTTTTATTTATTCATTCTTTTCTTTTCTTCTTCTTCCCCTTTCTGTTTTTCTCCATTTCATAGTCTCTCATCTCTCCACTCCAACGGCAAGCTCCCCTAGCATTCTTCTTTGTTTGTTTGTATGTTTTTGGCTCCTGTTCCTCTCTCCTGTCTCCCATATTCATCTTAACTCCACATATAACAATCTCCCCACTGTATTCTGCCTACCTGCACCATGTGCTTGACATCACACCACCAAGCAGCACAGGCATGGCCTACTGGAACCCACCCTGCACTGATTACCAACCTGCCCTGGTGGCTGTAGTAAGTGCCACAGACAACCCATCCCAGTAACTCCTCATCAACTAGACCTGCCCTGCCATAGCATATTTGAGTCACTGACCCTGCCAACTGGAGAAGGAGGCAAGAAGTATTATGCCCACAGACGAGCAAACAACAAAGAACACATAGTCCGCCTGCTCAGACATAGGCAAATATTTTTAAAAAAAGGGATGAAACAAACAAATCTACAATCAATAAACGAGAAAAATAACTACTGAATGCCCTGAAGACAGCAGACAATATCAAAATATTTACAAAAACAGGACAGGATGGTTCCAGTAAGCATCCAAAATAAAACACCAGATGACT
>NW_004443956.1:1742011-1793266 GCF_000243295.1 Trichechus manatus latirostris
AGAAACTATTTTGTTCTGTAAGCCTTCATCTTAAGTGAGAATAGCACACAATTGGAAGAGCGTAGTCAATGTCACTGAACTGTGCATGTAGAAATTTTTGAAATGGTGTATTTTTGGCTATGTGTATTTTCACCAAGAAAAACGTTGAGAAGTTAGAGGGTTGACATGCTGTGGGGTTGTTAACCAGTGTCATAAAACAATATGTGTACTACTGTTTCATGAGAAACGATATGTTCTGTAAGCCTTCACCTGAAGTACAATAAAAAAAAAAAAAAGAAAACATATGGTATCAACAAGAAATTCAAAGCAGAAAAAAATTGGGTTACCAAAAGGTTAAAGCATATTTTTTAGGAATCATAGTTCCCATGGACACTTACCTCAAAAAGGTAAGCATATAAGTTCCAAGAGACTTATCACATTTCTTCTTGTTAACTGTCATTTGATTTTGCTACTGCAGACATCTGCTACACAGCCCTTTTAACTTCCTATGAAGGCAAAAACTGGAAACCTGTGTTACCATGGCAATGAGAGGTGGCCCCCATTGTTTTTCCATGTCAGTCATCTCAGCAGTGTTAGCCTGGGTGGTGAGTGGTAACCAGTAGGGGAGTTAAAACCAGCATACCTTTGCAAAGCTTTAGAATGTGAATCCTGGGATAGAACCACTCAAATGGAAAAGGCCCATTTCCATGGCAACAGGAGCAGCTCCTATTGTTTCAGTTTGTCACTCATCACAGCAATGTTTGCCTTGAGAGACTGCATTCAAAGCTGAGGGGCATTTTATTGTGGATTCAAGAGATTGGGTGGCAAGCCTGCTGTGGTTACCAGGGTTTTTGTCTTAGGGGAGATCCTGGAATAAAGTAATCTCTCTGATTTCAATAGATATGTTAAACAACTAGCAGTGGAATAAAAAGAAAAGAAGATGTGATAACTAACAACTCCCTTCTGGGACAATGATAGCAAAGCATGGCTTCCTTTTATTTTTTTTAGTCAATAGTGATGGTGGGGTGGACGGAAATGAGAAGTGAGGAAGGCTAAGGAAGATTAAAAACAGAAAAGGAGTAGAATGTAAAATGATCATTCACCATTTCTTTTACAAATAAGAACAATGAGAGAATGAGTCAAACAATAATATGTAGTAAATACTAGTGTATTCAAAGTGGCAGTCTGAATATTCCTTAATTTAAATGCGTTTTCCCTCCACCATTATAAAAATAATCAACTTTCCCACTCATATCATCACTATTTCCTTTGCAGCCTTGATCACTTAGGATGATGAAGGGATAGAGAAGAAACAGAAACCCTTCTAGCTAGCAAAATTTTAAGAGATTTTATTTACTCCTTATTTCCACCCTTCATGAGAATAGATTATGTCCTATCAAGATTGATCCAAAAAAAGAAACAGTCATTAAGAGTTTATAGATAAGGCTCCAATCGACATTATAATCTTTTCTCCAATTATATGGTTACTATTACATCTCTTTAGTATCAGACCACTGCAAACTTAACCATTAGCACACATTTATTTTATAGAAAAGTATAAAAACATAGGAAATTATAATCCAAACACTCAGAAATGAACAGTTACTATGTTGATTTTATGCTTTCATTTTAGTATTTCTCTTATATCAGATACTACCACGTGATGGGTATTAAACTAAGTGCTCTACTTACATTATTTCATTTAAATTTCACTAAAAAACTTGAGGAAGTTATTATTATCCCTATTTTCAGAGAACTACAACTAGTTGGTAGAAGTATTTGTAAATTAGACAATGAGTTCCACTATTAAATTCTATCATAGACATGGATACAAAGTTTCTTTAACTAAAATGCTGTCTATTCAGCACTAAATTGTTTTCTCAACACCTATAATTACCATGGAGTCCCTGGGGTGGCATAAACGGTAAAGTACTCAACTACCAGCCAAAAGGTTGTCAGTTTGAATCCACCCAGAGGTGTTTAAGAAAACAGGCCTGGTGATCTGCCTCCAAAAGGTCACAGCGTTGAAGTCCCTATGGAGTAGTTCTACTGTGGCCTAATAGGGGTTACCACAAGTCAAACTGACTTCACGACAACCACTACCAGCAACATCAGCAACGTTCCTCACCTAAAATTTTGCCTCTTGTGCTGTACATTTCTGGGCTGCATCTTGCAAACTGGTCTTGATTTTCAAGCTGAGTTCTTTTAAAAGCTCAGAACATATTTACATTAGGTATAAAGTTTATGGGAAAAGTAGTATTTAGAAAATACTTGTTACAGCAATGTGACCAAAACCCAAGGGGAAAAAGAGCAAAACTGGGCTTTTTTATAGACACAGTTTAATCTCAATTGGAATTAAGAGATATAATTTATATAGAACATACGTTGTTTAACAGGCCCTTAGAGAATTCAAGTAGACAATGTTTTAGTAGGGTGAACAATCTGTCCCTGCCATATGCAGAACCTCATTCATTTTTATTAATCTTCCCCAATCATATAATTCTGATATATGTACTAGCTTATTATTTCTTCTGCCAGATTCACTTGTGAAATGTGAAGAAGTTTGTTAATACTTACACATTATTTTTAAAAGCTGGTGATAATTTCCCATTCCCCTTGTGAATTTGGCAAATCTTTCATGCTTTACTTGGTTATAACATCTTCTCTCAATATTGTTGTTGTTAGCTGCTATGAGTCGGCTCTGACGCATGGTGACCCCATGTATGATTGAATGAAATGTTGCTGGTCCTGCTCCATTTGCAGGATCGTTGAATTTGAGTACATTTATGCAGCCACTGTGTATTTCGTGTGCTTTCCAATCTACGGGGCTCATCTCTTAGCATTATATCAGATAACATTCTTTTGTGATACATAGGTTTTTCATTTACTGATTTTTGGAAGTAGATCATCAGGCCTTTTTTTCTTGTAGGTCTTCATCTGGAAGGCTCCCCTGAAACCTGTTCACCATAAGTGACCTTGCTAGTATTTGAAATACCGGTGACATAACTTCCAGCATCACACCAACCTGCAAGCCACCACAGTACAACAAATTGACAGACAGGTGATGGTCCTTCAATCCTAGCAAACATTTAATGAGCAATTCTTCTATGTAGGGCCTTATAGTAGGTTATGGGTACATAGGATATACATTGATTTCTCAGAATATTTTTTTGGGGAATAGCACATAAGATAGTTGAACTCTATTAAATGTTGTTGCCTACAAACGGAATGGATGCCGCTAGGGCTGGTGGGGCACAAAATGCATCTGGAGAAGAAACGATAATTCTATCCATATGGCAGGGACAGACTGTTCACTCCACTAAAACTTTGAGTCTGCTCTAACTTTCTAGGGGCTTGTGAAACAGTGTTATGTTCTATATAAGTTGTATTTCTTAATTCCAACACTGATCTAGGTAATATGGATCTATAAGAAAACCCAACTTTGCTCTTTTTTTTCCCCCCTGGATTTTGGTCATATTTCTGTAAAAAGCTTTTGTTTTTGTTTTTAATACTATTTTCTCCATAAACTTTATGCGTAACATAAATATGTTCTTAGCTGTCAAAAGAACTTAGCTTGAAATGCAAGATCATTTTGGAAGATGCAGTTGAAAACTGTACAGTACAGGAGACACAGTAATTACAGATATTGAGAAAATTTATGCCATGCTGAATAGCAGTATTTCAGCTTTAAAAACTTTGTATACATGTATGTATGCACATGTGTGTACCCATTAGCATATGTGTGTGCAAATACATACCCAACTAATTCCACATATTCAGAATTTAACCAGAAGGGTAGTTAGAGCTTGTATTACTGCCTTGTCTTTTGTAAAGGTCACATTCTGCAGCTATTTTTCCAATGAATGAATGAACAAACGTCAAGAGGTTTATTTTTTTTCTGTTTTCATGCTAAGTCTAAGAAGTCACTGCATAGCACTATGTCCCGAAGAGTGTTTGCTACCTTTTTTCCTAAAAGTTATATACTTTTACATTTTACATTTAAGTCCATGATTCATTTTGATCCAATTTTTGTGTAAAGTATAATACTCAGATTGAAGTTCTTGTTCTCTAAAAATATTCAGTTGCTTCAGTACTATTCGTTGAAAAGCTTATCTTCACTCCATTGAATTACTTCTGTTCCTCCGTAAAAAAAAAAAAAATTCCCTTTGGCATATTTATGTAAGTATATTTCTGGATTCTCTATTCAGTTCCATTGATCTATTTGCCTATTCCTCTGCCAATTCTCCCCCATGCGTCTATCAGTTTGTCGTACTGTGAGGGATTGCATGTTGCTGTGATGCTGGAAGCTATGCCACTAGTATTCAAATACCAGCAGGGTCACCCATGGTAGACAGGTTTCAGCTGAGCTTACAGACTAAGACAGACTAGGAAGAAGGACCTGGTGGTCTACTTTTGGAAAAAAAAAAAAAAAAAACTAGCCAGTGAAAACCTTATGAAGCAGTGGTACATCGTATGATGTAGTGCCAGAAAATGAGCCTCTCAGGTTGGAAGGCACTCAAAAGATGACTGGGGAAGAGCCACCTCCTTAAAGTAGAGTCAACCTTAATGATGTGGATGGAGTCAAGCTTTCAGGATCTTCATTTGCTGATGTGGCATGACTCAAAATAAGAAGAAACAGCTGCAAGCATCCATTAATAATAGGAATGTGGAATGTACAAAGTACAAATCTAGAAAAATTGGAAATCATCAAATATGAAACGGAATGCATAAACATCAGTATCTTAGGCATTAGTTAGCCAAAATGAACTGGTATTGGCCATTTTGAATTGGACAATCATATGGTCTACTATGTTAAGAACGTCAAATGGAAGAGGAATGGCGTTACATTCATCATCAAAAACAACATTTCAAGATCTATCCTTAAGTACAACGCTGTCAGTGATAGGCTAATATCCATACATTTACTAGGAAGACCAGTTTATACAACTATTATTCAAATTTACACACCAACCACTAAGGCCAGAAATGAGGAAATTGAAAATTTTCACCAACTTCTGCAGTCTGAAATTGGTCAAACATGCAATCAAGATGCACTGATAATTACTGATGATCAGAATGCACAAGTTGGAAACAAAGAAGGATTGATAGTTGGAAAACATGGCCTTGGTTATAGAAACAATGCTGGAGAGATCACATGATAGAATTTTGCAAGACCAACGACTTCTTCATTGCAAGTACCTTTTTTCAACAACAGTGACTATACATGTGGACCTCACTAGACAGAATACACAGAAATCAAATTGACTACATTTGTTGAAAGAGACAATGGAAAAGCTCAATATCATCAGTCAGAACAAGGCCAGTGGCCAACTACTGAACAGACCATCAATTGCTCATATGCAAGTTTAAGTTGAAGCTGAAGAAAATTACAAGCCCACGAAAGCCAAAGTACGACCTTGAGGATATCCCACCTGAATGTAGAGACCGTCTCAAGAATAGATTTGTCACATTGAACACTAACGACTGAAGACCAGACGAGCTGTGGAATGACATCAAGGACATCATACATGAAGTAAGCAAGCCGTCATTTTACAAGACAGGAAAGAAAGAAAAGACCAAAATGGATGTCAGAAAAGATTCTGAAGCTTTCTCTTGAATGTCGAGTAGCTAAAGTGAATGGAAGAATGATGAAGCAAAAGAACTGAACAGATTTCAAAGACAAAGTAAAGTATTATAATGACATATGCAGAGACCTGGAGTTAGAAAACCAAAAGGGAAGATCATGCTTGGTATTTCTCAAGCTGAAAGAACTGAAGAAAAAAATTAAAGGCTTGAGTTGCTATAATGAAAGATTCTATGGGCAAAATACTGAACAACACAGGAAGCATCAGAAGAAGATGGAAGGAGTACACAGAGTCACTATACCAAAAAAGAATTGGTTGATGTTCAACCATTTCAGGAGGTTCCATATGATCAAGAGCTGATGGTACTGAAAGGAAGAAGTCCAAGCTGCACTGAATACATTGGTGAAAAAACAAGGCTCCAGGAATTGAAGCAATACCAACTGAAATGTTTCAACAATAGATGCAGCACTGAAAGTGCTCACTCATCTATGCCAAGAAATTTGGAAGACAGCTACCTGGTCAACTGACTGTAAGAGATCCATATTTATGCCTATTCCAAAGAAAGCTAATCCAACTGAATGTGCAAATTATCAAACAATATCATTAATATCACACTCAAGTAAAATTTTCCTGAAGATCATTCAAAAGTGGCTACAGCAGTACATCGACAGGGAACTGCTGGAAGTTCAAGCCATACTCAGAAGAGGATGTGGAACCATGAATATCACTGCTGATGTCAGATGGATCCTGGCTGAAAACAGAGAATACCAAAAAGATGTTTACCTCTGTTTTATTGACTATGCAAAGACGTTCGACTGTGTGAATCATCAGAAACTATGGATAACATCATGAAGAATGGGAATGCCAGAACACTTAACTGTGTTCATGAGGAACGTGTACATAGATCAAGAGGCAGTCATTCAAACAGAACAAGAGGATACTGCATGGTTTAAACTCAGAGAAAGTGTGATCAGGGTTGTATCCTTTCACCATACTTATTCAATCTGTACGCTGAGCAAATAATCTGAGAAGCTGTACTATATAAACAAGAACACGGCATCAGGAGTGGAAGACTCATTAACAATCTGTGATATGCAGATGACACAATTTTGCTTGCTGAAAATAAAGAGGACTTGAAGCACTTACTGATGAAGATCAAAGACTACAGCTTCCAGTATGGATTACACCTCAACATAAAGAAAACAAAAATCTTACAACTGAACCAATAAGCAACATCACAATAAACAGAGAAAATATTGAAGTTGTCGAAGACTTCATTTTACTTCCATCTACAATCAATACCCATGGAAGCAGTAGTCAAGAAATCAAATGACACATTGCATTGGGCAAATATGCTGCAAGAGACCTCTTTAAAGTGTGAAAATTCAAAGATGTCACCTTGAAGGCTAAGGTGTGCCTGATCCAAGCTATGGCGTTTTCAATCACCTCATATGCATGTGAAAGCTGGACAATGAATAAGGAAGACCAAAGAAGAACTGATGCCTTTGAATTATGGTGTTGGCAAAGAATACTGAATATACCATGGACTGCCAAAACAATTAACAAATCTGTCTTGGAAGAAATACAATCAGAATTCTTCTTAGAAGCAAGGATGGCAAGACTTGGCCTCACATACTTTGGACATGTTATCATGAGGGATCAGTCCCTGGAGAAGGAAATCATGCTTGGTAAAGTGGAGGGTAACTGAAAAAGAGAAGACCGTCAACGAGATGGATTGACAGGGTGGCCTCAACAATGGGCTCAAGCTTAACAAGGACAGTGAGGATGGTGCAGGACTGGGCAGTGTTTCATTCTGTTGTGCATAGGGTCACTATGACTCAAAATCCACTCAATGGCACCTAACGACAACAACATCTGCCAATTCTACATATTCTTGATTGTTGTAGCTACATAATAAATCTTGAATTCGGGTAGAATTATTCTTCCCAATTTCTTCTTCTTTTTTATTGTTTTAGCTATTCTAGTTTCTCAGTCTTTCCATATAATTTTTAGAATAATCTATATCTAAAAAATCCTTGCTGAAGTGTTGATAGAAATTGAAGTAAACCTGTACATCAATTTGGAGTGATTGACATCTTTACTACATTGAATCTCCAATCCATGAACATGATAAGTTTCTCCATTTGTTTAGATCTTTGAGTTCTTTAATCACCATTTTGTAGTTTTCAATTCACAAGTACTGTGCATGTTAGGTTATATTTACACTTAAGTATCTCATTATTTTAGTGATTATAAATGGAATTTTTTTTTTAATTTCAGTATCCATGTGTTTGTTGCTAGTATATAGAAATACAATTGATTTTTGTACTTTTGTATTCTTTGACCTTGCTGTACTCACTTATTAGTAATACACTGCATTACATTCACTAATATTCAAATGTTGGACCACCTGTGTGTCCCTGGAATAAAACATATTTGATTATAATGTATAGTCTTTTTATATATTCATGAATTCTATTTGATAATGTTTTGTTAAGGATTTTTGCATCAATGTTTACAAGGGATATTGGCCTGTAGTTTTCTTTTGCACTCTGTCTGGTTTTGGTATCAGGATGATGCTAGTTTCATAAAATGAATTGGGAAGTGTTACCTTTTCTTCTATTTTCTGGAAGAGACTGTATAGAAATGATGTTCATTTTTCTTTAAACATTTGGTGGGATTCTCCAATGAAACCATCTGGGTTGGGCCTGCAGATTTCATTTTCAGAGTTTTTAAAATCACAAATGCAATTTTCTTAATTATTATTGTGCTACTGAAATTATCTATTTCAAATTTGGGTAACTTATAATAGTTCGTGTTTTTTAAGAAATTGGTCCATTTCTTCTAGGTTGTCAAAATTATGTACATAGAGTTGTTCATATTATTCACTTATCATTTAATATCTGCAGGGTCTATTGTGACACCCTTGTTTTATTCCTGATATTGCCAACTGTATCTTCTCTTTTCATTTTTTCAGTCTTGTTAGAAATTTGTCAATTTTATTAAACTTTTCAAAGAACAGGATTTTGTTCCATTGATTTTACCTATTGTTTTTCTGTTTTCAATTTTATTGATATCTGATCTTTATTATTATTTTTTTTCCTGCCTGTTTTGGGTTTATTTTGCTCACTCTCCTTTTTCTAGGGCCTTGGGTAGAAGTTTAGATTATTGATTTAAGATTTCTCTTTCTTAATGTATGCATTTATTTTTGTAAATTTCCCTCTAATCACTGTTTTAGCTGTATTCCACAAATTTACATATGTTATATTTTCAATTTCCTTTACTTCAATGCATGTTTTAAGACTTCCTCTTTGATCTGTGTATTACTTAGGAGTGTGTGTTTCAGTCTCCAAGGGTTTGGAGTTTTTCTGTTTAATTTTATGTTATTGATTTTTAGTTTGATTCCATTGTGTTCAGAGAACACACTCTATGATTTCAATTCTTTTAAATTTTTTGAGGGTTATTTCATGGCCCATCTTGGCATATGTTCCATGAGCACTTAAAAGAATGTATGTTGTGCTGTACTTAGGTAGAATGTTTTACAAATGGTGATGAGATTCTGTTGGTTGATAATGTTGCCAATTTTCTAAATTCTATCAATTGTTGAAAAAGGAATGTCTGACTATAATTGCACATGTGTCTGTTTCTCCTTTCAGCCTACCAGTTTTTGCTTCATATATTTCACAAATTTGTTCTTTGGTTCATACACAAGATTGCTACATCCTCTTGATGAACTGACTCTTTCATCATTATATTACATTATATCCCCCCCACCCCCTCACACACACACACACACACACACACACACATACTTTCTGCCAATTTCCTTAGCTCTAAAGTTGACTTTTTCTGATATTAATATAGCCACTCCTGTTTACTTTAGAGTCATGTTTGCATGATGTATCTTTTTTTCATCCTTTTACTTTCAACCTGTCTATATTATATTTGAAATTAATTTCTTGTGGACAGCATTATAGTTGGGCCATGTTTTTTTTGATTCACTCTGCCAATCTCTGGTTTTTAATTGGTATATTTAGACCATTTACATTTAATATCATTATTAATAAGCATGCCCTTTGTGTTGATTTTTTTCTGTTTTCTTTTTCCTGACTTCAACCTGTTTTTAGAATTTTACTTTATCTTTAGTGATTTTGAGTTTATCACTTTTATAATTTTTTAGTGGTTGCTCTAAGTATTACATTATCTATATACAACCCATCACAGTCTGCTGGTGTTCTCATTTTATTAGTTTGAATGAAGTATACAAACTACCTTTCATTACAGCCCTTTATCCTCCTCTGTTTATAATCGTCTTAAATGTTTATAAAATAATGGTCTAAATATACAATTAGAATTATATCAGTGTTATAATTTTGGCTGTAACCATCAAACATAATTTAGAAAACTCAAGAAGAGAAAGACAACCTATTGTACTTACTCATATTTTGTTTGTCATGTTCTTTTCTCCTTTCTGACATTCTGGGATTACCTCTTTTATCATTTCATTTCTGTTTTTGAAAACTTCCTTTAGCCATTCTTTTAGAGTAGGTCTACTGGAGACAGATTGTCTTAGTTTTTTTCATCTAAGAAAGACTTGATTTCCTCTTCATTTCTGGAGGATATTTTTTGTGGACATAGGATTCTGGGTCGATATACGTTTCTTTCAACACTTGAAAAATGTTGTGCCACTTCCTTCTAACGCCATTATTTGAACTAAGAAATCTGCTGTCATTCAAATATAGCTTTCCTCTCCAGGTAAGATGTCGTTCCTCTCTCTTTTTTCAAGATTCTACATTTGTCTTTAGTTTTCATAAGTTTGACTATGATGTGTCATGGTATGGATTCCTTTGGGTTTAAATTGTTGTGTTCACTCAGCTTCTTGAATCTGTAAATGTATGTATTTTGCCAAATCTGGGGAGTTTTCAGCCATTATTTCTTTGAGTACTTTTTCAGACCCTACATTCTTTTCTCCCTATTCATCCTTCTCTAATGACAACAGTATGACATTTGGGTTATCTAGTTATTTTGTGATTGAATAAAGAATTTGATTAACTGTTATGTTTCAGATCTTGGAATGAGTCACAGCTTGTGACAGAATGGCAGTAAAGTCATGCTTCATCTCTTTGTACTTTCGCACTCTCTTACAGTTTTACAAGAGTTTATTTCAGAAAAATTATAGATGGAAGCTATTTGTTCTCTTGTTGCATAGACCATTTGTTTAATAAGGCAGTACAGAAGTTTTAACTCTTGCTCCTCCCCTAAGCCAGTTCCAACTAACTTCCATTCAATACTGGGTAGCATCATTCCATTGGGTGCTAAAGTTAGAAAACTGGTAGTTAGTCTTGACATCACTTATTATCTCTCTCCCCTGTGCCCTGTTGTTCTTAGGTGCTATTGAGTCAATTTGCATTTTTTGTCCTAATTCAAACAACCTGGATTTCTTGCCTTGGTAAGTGTTCATTGGAAGAAAGAATTCTGCTGCTAAAATGAAGTTTCAAAACCATTGATCACGTCTGATCATATTTTATAGACGAGAAAATTGAAAACAAGAGTTATATCACTTCTTTTAAAAAAAAGTATATTAATAGTAAAAATAGCTAATATTTATTGAGAGCTTACCATGTTCCCAAATGAATACTTTGCATAGATTATCTGTGCTAATGCTTTCTCAAAACTTAAGACTTGTGTACTTTTGTCATTCTCATTTATCAGATAAAAAGATAAAAGCAGGGTTGCTCTGTCTGAAGACAGTTGGTAAACCCCAGGCATTAGTCCCTCCTCATCCCTTGCTTCTTCTCTGGTTATTCTTAATGTATTTGCAGCACATTAAAGAAATAAATGGACGATTTTTAGGATGATCACTTTGGTTGCTCAGTGGAGAATGAGCAAGTGTAAACACAAGGTCAGCAAGGTGGTTATTATATTCATCCAGGTAAGAGATAAATATGGTTAAAATATGAGAGTAGCAGTAAAACTCCAAAAAATTGGATAGATTTCAAATATACTTTGGATATAAAAACTCTAGGATTGTTTTTTAAATATTCTGAAAAACTCTTACCTAAAGGTAAAACCAGTTGCTGTTGAGTTGATTCAGATTCATGATGACCCCATGTGTGTCAGAGTAGAACTGTGCTCCATAGAGTTTTCAATTACTGACTTTTCTGAAGTAGATCACCAGGCCTTTCTTTTGAGGTACCTCTGGGTGGACTCCAACCTCCGCCTTTCAGTTAGCAGCCGATTTTGTTAACCATTTGCACTACCCTAAGGTTAATCAAGGAGTGACTCCCAATTTTTTTAACTTACACATGCAGGAAAATAGTGATACTATTTATTGATAAGGAAAATATTTAGGAATAAACAAGTTTGGAGAAAAAAGTAAGAGTTCAGGGAAGGGCAGGGTAGAGTAAAGATTATAAAGTATTAATATGTAATTAATGAATATGTAATCGGTTCACTTTTCAGCTTACATTAATTGAATGTTCACATGTATTAGGCAGTAGGGCTACAGCTATGAATAAAACACTATCTTGCCTTCATGGAGGTTACAATCTAGGAATAGAATTGGAAAATTAAGATGTGTGCAGGAAAAGAAAGGCTGGTAAAAGGAAAGAGAAATCCTTTGGTATCTAGAAAGCTAAAAGATATCAAATGAAATGTGAAGCCAACAAGAGGTTTAGAGTAGGGGCCAGCAAACTAGCCTGTTGGTCAAATCTGCCACACTGTCTGCTTTTATAAATGAAGTATTATTGGAACACATCCACTTTTGTTCATTTCATATGGTCTGTCACTTTATTTTGTAGTATAGTAAGTCCCCAAGTTAACAGTGTCTGACTTACAGACAACTCATACTTAGGAACAGACTGCCATAAAGCCTATTAAATACTTGAGTTAAATACAGTGGTTCATAATAAGGAATGTGCGCAGTACTTTGAGACACTCATGAAATGTTTTTAAAGTGTTTTATATGCATAGAAAGGTAAAATATATACTATATACTAAGACAAACATTTGACGGACACTAAATAAAAACTGTATGTATCTGTACTGACTAACCTAAAAATTCAACTTGATAGACTTAGGAACAGACCTCATTCGTAACATGGGGGCTGCCTGTATAACAGAAGAGTTGAGTAGTTGAGCGAGAGACCATCTAGCCCACAAATTTGAAAATAGTCACTATCTGACTCTTTACATAAAAAGTTTGCCATGACTTTCGAGAAGAGGAAGAGTTGATTAAGAAAAGGACAACCACGCACCCCGTAGATTTATCAGTCAGAAGGTTTTTGGTCACTCTGTGAGAGCAGTTCCATTGAAAGAGTAGGTGCTAAATATGAAGATTGGGATAAGAGAAATTTCAGAGAATAAGTGCAGGGGACTCTTTCAAGATGCAGTCACCCTCCCCACCATCAGCTCTCCTTCCTAACCCCAGCAATAAAATGTATTATCCCCATTCACAGATGAGGTAACAGAGGTAAAGAGAGCCTGAGTAACTTGGCCAAAGTTACACAGCAAGTAGGTCAAAGTCAGAACTCAAATCCAATTCTTTTTAACCAAAACTCATGTTCTTTCTACATTATTATATTTTCCCCTAGAAATTAGTTGGGAGAGCTCAGAATTGAACCCTCATGAAATTGTTTTAGATCCAAAAGTTGTCAACTTAGAAGACAAAATATACGTACAGAGAAACATCCTGAAAGCTCATCTGGTATCCCTGCCAACAGTACACTAAAGGAGTGAGCTCATTCGATAACTACACTCAATTAATCCAAAATCATTCTCTTTCCAAATATAAAGGATTCTTGCTCCCTGGACCCTTCTAATTTACAGAAACTGCCTACTCAGAGTAAGTTTTAGTAGACATAATAGAGTTCACTTACAATAGCATCTGTTCTAAAATATTTTGCACAGAAAAGAGAATGAATAAATGCACTATTTTAAATTAATAGCCATTAAGGGAACAATAATAATAACAATAACAATAAAAAAAAGGCATTTCTAATGAGAGGAACAGAAAGAGCCTTCACTATCCTTGCTATCTTACAAAGATCTACTTGTAAAATCTGAATAAAAGAATATAAACTTTTTTTAAATATGTGAACCAGAATTGCCCAGATTCACAGGTGTATGTTATATTGGACACATTAGCTTCACTTTTTTCCTCAATTCTGTGTCAATTTTTAAGCCAACAACCTTAAGTAAGTTGGCGAGGGTAGAGTTGTGCTGTAATCTGTGTCATCATTCACTAGAAATCACTTTATAGAGCAGTGGTATTCAACTGGGAGTGTTTTTGCCTTTCAGGGGACATTTAGCAATGTCTAGAGTCATTTTTAGTTTTCACAGGTGGGAAGGGTTGGTGGTTAGCTATTGGTATCCAATGGATAGAAGCAAGGGATGTTGCTAAACATCCTGCAATGCACAGGACAGCCCCCTACATCAAAGAATTTGTGAGTAGTGCTGAGACTGAGAAAACCTGCTTTAGAGGAATACCATTGTGGCACACTGGTATCCCAGCCAATAACATAGTCACCAATATACTCAACACAGTAATTATATATGGGCAACAGTTATTTGCAAAGTCATGAAATATAATACATATCATAGCTGGAAAGGATAGCCTATAAAGAAGACTTACAAAGGGAAGACTGAGATACTAAAAATAATGTATCAGTGTTACCATGTATGATTTTTAATTAAAATAGGTTCTCCCCTTCAAAGATGGTATTACATCCATTTTTAATAGTGTACAAATGCCCTTTGGACAAGCAGCCTGGAACTACATAGTACAATAAAGACCTATATGAGGCATGTTGTCAATTTATCCACAAAGAGAGAGATAAATGTGTGACTGAAAAAGTATTTGTCTCACAAGCTGCAGCTGTGTATAACTAATATCTAATTGCTCATCTAGAACATATTATTCATCAAGCAGAACAAAGGTGGGTAATTTGCTATGATCTACGGAGATGATTTAACAAATTACTGCATAAAAATACACTAAACTCATATTAAAATTATTACACCAACCAATCAAATGCCAAGATATTCAGAATTAAAGGTAATTTGACTAACTTTCTTTTTGTGGGTTTTAGAACATATTCTCAGGGAATAAACCAAAGGTCATATAAAAACTTCAATGGGAAGCCAAAAATTTACATCTGAATTCTTCTTCCAGCATCACCCAAAAGATTTCAGTAAAGTTTAATACTTGAAATCTATAACATGGGGAAAGTCTGTAATAATTTTAGACATGAATTAGATATAAATTATTCTATTGGTGACTTATGTATTATTAAATAAACCATATGCTGGTATTATTGTGTAATTTAATTGAAACAGAAATGTAATAGTGATAAACTCTACCTTCTTGGGTCTTAAAAATAACTCTACCAAGTTTTGAAGTGGAAAAAAATCTTCTGATAGCTAACTTTGTTGTCAAGGTATCTCACTTAAAACAGAACTAGATACTTACTTTGGTAAATTGGATCACTGCTCTAAATTCTTCATTCCTTTTCTGTATTAGAATGATAGAGTCCATGCCCTTTGTCAGATGACCTTTCAGTGTTGTTATTGTTAGGTGCCATTGGGTCAAGTTTTGACTCATAGTGACCCCATGTGACAGAGGAGAACTGCCCTATAGGGTTTACTAGGCTGTATTCCTTACAGGAGCAGATCACCAGATCTTTCTCCCAGGGAGGCGCTGGGTGGGTTCAAACCGCCAAATTTTCAGTTAGCAGCAGAGCACTTAACCATTGTGCCTCTACGACTCCTCAGTACCTCCCACTAAAATGAGAATAGTGTATTTCCTCACCCAGCTGATGTAAGGCTTAGCCACATGACTTATGTTGTCCAATAGAATGCTGGCTAAAATGGCAGCATCTCATCTCCAAGCTAAAGCCTTTAAGACATTGCATAATTCTACTTGCCATCTCTGCTTTCATGTCATTTGCTACTAGAGAAACATACTTCAGCGAGCTATGGACTAATGAGAAACAGACTTGAGAGCGAGAAAAATATTTGTTGTAAGCCAATGAGATTTTTGAGGTTGTTTGTTAGGCAGTAAAAATTGAAAATTACACTTACAAAGGGCTTTTCTAGCAATGTTTATACTATGGGTATTGGATATTTACCTCCTCAGCATTTGTGTCCTTGATTTTCAAATGGAAATTCACCGTCACTTCCGCATGGCTCAAGAAGAGCTCCACGCCTGACTCCCAGGGTGAATACAGCCTTTGCATTCCTTTGGTCAGGGTGATTTGGTTTATTTATGGACTGTGATATTAAATGGGCCAATTGGAATGCATTTCAGGACTTTCAAAAGAGGTACCAGAAAATAATTTCTTATTCCTTAACCCAATTTGAATTAACTGTCACTTGCCACAGAAAGATTCTTAATGGATACATGTCTGATTTCAATTTAAAGGAAGAGAATACACAAAATATTCTTTTGAACATAATTTTCCTTTATTTTAACTACAACACTCAGTCATTCTTTAATGTGTATAGAAAGAACAAGTTACTGCAGAAAGAGAACAATTATAAAAGCATATGCAAAATACATGCCTAAATCCCCTCCTATTCATGTAATCTTCTTTTAAAAGTGAGTAGTATCATTATGACACAATTATAGTTTATCCAAATTCCAACATGAAATTAACATCTCAAAGATGTAATAGAATTAAAATATTTTCTTACAGGACATAATATTTTATCACTTGAGACTAAATTTATAGTCTTCCAAGCTTCACACGAAATTTAAAAGAATATCTTGAAACTCTACTAAATTTGAAGCGAACAAGTTTAATCTCAGGTTTATAAAAAAGATAAGAAAAATCTCTGATGACAGACTAAAGTGTGTCTGTCCTGAACACAAGTCTGTATTAATCTATTATTCCAGGTAATAGAGGTAAATTGTTTGCTCTGAAATTGAATAAAGAAAATGTATGTCTATTATTTAACTAGATTTCCTATACTCGGTGAAAAGTTTTCCTTTGTAACCATCAGTGATGTATACACATTGCCCGAAGTGGCTAAATGTTTGATAATTTTATTATTACGTGTTAATATTATCTTTTTGGTTGCTGAGCTACCACATAAATTTTAGAAAATATTATTCTATTTCTCTGACTATAAAAGTAATACATACTCATTTTTATATAATTCAGAAAATACTGAAAGGTACAAAACAGGAAATAAAAACCAGCCATGTTCCAAACACAAAGATATTTATTTCTGTTAGCACGTTGTTGTATTTCCCTCAGGAATTTATTTTCTAGGGTTACGCTGATTATATAATTATGCACCTTGTTTTTTTTTCAATTATTATATTTGAATATTTTCACATGACATCACTTGCTAAAAAAATCCTTCAGTAGCTCCCATCTCATGTTAAATGAGAACCAAAATTCTCACACAGGTCTCTATAATTTTCACCCTTCCATTATCATTCTCCAAACTGTCAGTTTATCATACTGTGTTTGCTTGCATGTTGCTATGATGCTGGAAGCTATGTCACAAGTATTTCAAATACCAAGCAGGGTTACCCATGGTTGACTGGTTTCAACAGATCTTCCAGACTAAGACTGACTAGAAAGAAAGGTCTGATTATTTACTTCCGAAAATTAGCCAACGAAAACCCTATGGATTACAACAGAACATTGTCCAACTTGCTTGCATTAGACATGTCATCAGCAGGAATCAATCGCTGGAGGAGGACATCATGTTTGGTGAAGTACAGGACCAGTGAAAGTGAGGGAGACCCTCAGTGAGATGGATTGGCACAAAAGCCATAACAATGGACTTGAACATGCTGGTGATCTTGATGTTTACACAGGACTGTCAATGTTTTGTTCTATTGTACATCAGATCGCCATGAGTTGGAGTCAACTTGATGGCAGCTATCTATTCATCTATGAATCAACTGATCTATTATTATCTTTCTGATCTCATACTCAACTACCTCACCCTTCTTAACTCCACTCTGATCACCCCAAACCCCTCACTTTTCCTCCAACATGCTAGGATGGTCTCACCTTAATGCCTTTGTACTGTCCTCTGCCTGGAACGCTTTTCCTCCACATCTACATGACTCATGCCACCACATCTGTCAAATGTCAGTATCTCCGTGAGCCCCACCATGACCTACAGGCAATTATAGTCATAGGTTCTGAAGCCAGACTGTTCATCCTAGCTGTGTAACTATGGAAAGCTGCTGAACCTCTCAGTGTTTTGGGGAATGACAATTACTTCATGAAGTTGTTGTGAGAATTAAATGCATCTAACTTGCAACACCCCTTCTTTACCACCACTCTCAATCATCAAGTTGCTATTTTTTATTTTTTGCTTTTTCCATAGTTTGTCATTTTATAACAAACTTTATTTACTGATTTTTTGCTATTTCTATAAATTACTGATATATTATGTTTTTTGTTTATTATCTGTCTCTTCTTAGGAAAAATTAAACTCTTCTAGGGCAAAGATTTTCACTATGAAGAGCACCTGGAAGATACTAGAAAACCCATTGCCGTCGAGTTGAATCCAACTCATACGACCCTAAAGGACAGAGTAGAACTGACCAACAGGGTTTCCAAGGAGCGGCTGGTGGATTCAAACTGGCAACCTTTTGGTTAGCAGCCGAACTCTTACTCACTGCACCATCAGGGCTCTACCTGGAAGATAGGCACTAAATAAACAAACAAATAACAATGATAACGCTTATATAGCACCTACCACATGTCATCAATATTCTAAGTATTAACCATTTACTCCTTACCCCAGCTCCATGAAATAGGTATTATTGTTACTATCCCCATTTACAGATAAGGAAACTGAGGCATTAAAAAGTCAAGCAACGTTTCCAGTTGGTAATGTGAATGAGTTCCCAAGGGCATGCTCTTCACCACTATGCTATGCGTTCAAGGAGTATGTGGTGAGTGGATGGATTGAATGAATGAAAGCAGGGAGCAATGCCACACCAAGAGGATCACATTTTCTTAAGAGGCCTGACCTCCTTCTGAGGACAGTGAATTCTAGTTCCTCTCAGAGGTTATGCTTAATGAGACAATCCCACTTTCTGTAAGAGAGGAGCATGGGACATCTTCCTCCCAGTAAGGTGACCAGGTGAGATGGGTTTCCCGTTATTCCTTTCATCATGTTCCTGTGATTTGCATCCATAAAGCAAATGACCTTTGCCGGCCACTGTGTTTTTCCTATAACTCTGGTATGTTAGTTTTTTTCACTTAAATATTATAGTGAAACTTGTTAGTCTACTATTGATAGCAGCGATTTGAAAGCAATTACATCCTGGTTTTCTTTTCCGTTCACCGGAATACCTAGTTCTTTTACCGCTCCATTCATATTGTGCTTTAATATAATTTCTTTTATTGGGATATGAGTTGCTTCCTGAATGTATTATGAAATTACACATGGATGTATTATGAAAGCAATACTTTCTAGCTTTGCTCAACTCTGCTCTAGCTGTCCTCAAATATTTCACACGCGAGAGAGGAGGCTCCTCTGTTAATCCTTCGTATGGGGTGGCTAAACTACCATTCACAGACCCTTTCACCAAAAGAAAACTAAAATACATTTGAACCTTGCTGTCCTCAAGGACACTACTTCTAGAACATTACTTCTAAAAACAGAGCCCACAAACAACCTGCATCACAAGCAGCTGAGCTCCAGTGCTTGTTGAAAAGGAGAACCCTTGAGCCCCATACTGCTTTCTTCTGAACTGGAATGTGGGGTGCAAGACAAAGGAATTTACATTTCTATCAAGCACTGTAAGTAATTTGCATATATGTATATATTCAATAAACAATGTTAAGCGCCTATGTTCAATGTCTGTGCTGATTGCTGGGAACATAATGATAAACAAAAATAGATATATATAATCCCTGCTCTCATGGAATTTCAGCCTAGTGGGAGAGCCAGCTATTAATCAAACAACCATAAAAACCTAAAATTGCAACGAGGACCAGTGCTAGGAAGGAGAGAAAATCTGAAATATGGAAGCTTGGCCTCATCAGTAATGGCATGGATAGCTTCTCTGAGCTGAAACAAAAAGCTAAGTATAAATTAACAATGGAAGAGAGAAGAAAGGTGGGTAGTGTACAGGCAGAAGGAAAACAATCTCATAAATTGCATGGGGGAAAGGTGTTCAGAGAGAAAACTGGCTGGTGAAAGAAGCTGAGGGTGGTGACAACCGCAAGGTAAGGGAAAGTGAGCTGGGAGAGGAAGTCAGAGAGGTGGCAGTGGGCAGACCACACTGAGCGATGCAGACTAGCTCTGTATTTATTTTGCATAATTACAATGGGAGCGCACTGGCAGGGTTACTTTGAGAGGATTGAGAGTATTCTTCTTCACTCTCAAGTTTTGCTGTCCAATATGGTAACCACTAGCTACATGTGGCTCTTTACATTTAAATGTAATAGAATTAAAAATCTAACTGCTCAATCACAGTAGCCACATATCAAGTGCTCAATACCATATGTGGCTAGTAGTTACCTATCTGACAGCTCAGACACAGCATATTGATCATCCCAGAAAGTTCAGTTAGAAGCGCTCCTCAAAGTGTGTCTGGGGACCAGCAACGTAGTTACAAATGTACAATCTCATGCCCCGCCCTGCATTCTAGCATGATCCTTAGGTGACCAGCTCCGCAGGAAAGGTGGCCTGCATACTAAAATGGGAGAACCAGAATTTTAGACGATAACTGACCATTTAATGGAATACTATTGACAATTTGCTACTGTCAATGAGGTGAAAAGCACCGATAAACCTCCAATATAGGGAATAATGACTGAAGAGATGCCAATACTGCAGCGTAAAGTACCAATTTGGGCCTCAATTTCATGAATCTTTTCAAGATCGTTTAGGAACTCAGTGAAATGTACACACTACCTAGTTCAAATCAAGTTCTTTACATTTGGGGGGAAGAAATAGTCTTAAAATTGTTTCAAAACATGCTTTCAAGGTATTCCCCTCTGTCTTCCCTTCCCCATCCATTTCCTGTATTATCCTTCTCTCATGTCTTGCTCTTGTGAGTAGGATTGCTATATATCATACCAATAGAATTCAGGCTGTGACACAAAAAGCTTAATTTTCGTCTTTAGGGTTCCCAGTGGAAGACCATAATGTGTGAAATGTTATTTGTTAGGTCGTTAAAAAGAAACTAATGAACTCACTGTCTTTCTGAAATTGTAGTTCTATTTTTCCAGAGTATGGTAGCCTATTTATTTTTAACTGTACTATTATCATACAAATAGATCAACTTCTGGTTGTTACCCATCTCAGACTTGCGCTCCACTTTTATTGCACAGTCAGTTATGTGACAAATTACCTGCGGAAGCTCACCAAAATCCCAGGCTTGTAAACAAAGCATGGTAACCTGTGAGGATAGAAAGAAACTTCCAAAGACCTAGTCTATGGTAAGGCTTAATTTTGAGTGAAAGAATTACTATAATAACAAAGGGACAATAATCTATTAATGAACACTAGCGAGTACCACCGTACAGTGATACATACCTCACAGCATTGCCTAATTTTGTCTTTACTTACATCACTAAGCTTTCCATTTACTATGGAATCAACTCTGACTCATGATGACCCGATATGTGTCAGAGTAGAACTGTACTCCATAAGGTTTTCAATTGCTGATATTTTGGAAGTAGATCACCAGGCCTTGCTTCCAAAGCACCTCTGGCTGGACTCGAACTTGCAGCCTTTCAGTTAGCAACCAAGCATATGAGCCATTTGCACCACTGAAGGATTCCCTATCACTAAGCTAAAGTACTACTATTATAAGTACTTTACAAATGAGGGGACCAAAGTTCACAGACATTAAGTAATTCCCAAGTTCACTCAGTAATTGTTTCAAAGTCAGCCCATATTTACATTTAATCCAAGTCCAAAGTAAACCCATGTAAAGCTGTAAACAGTACATGTGTAAACAACAGCTATTAGGCCATCCAAAACATTCCATGTACTTGAAAATGATACTAACACTTTTTTTTTAATTGTGCTTTAAGTGGAAGTTTACAACTCAAGTTAGTTCCTCATACAAAAATTTATACATACATTGTTATGTGACCCTCGCTGCCCTCCCTATACTGTGACAGCACACTCTTCCTTTCCACCCCGGATTTCCCGTGTCCATTCAACCAGCTCCTGACCTTCTCTGCCTTCTCATCTCACCTCCAGACAGGAGCTGCCCATTTAGTCTCATGTGTCTACTTGAGCCAAGAAGCACACTCTTCACGAGTATCATTTTCTGTACCACAGTGCAATTTAGTCTTTGTCTGAAGAGTTGGCCTCGGGAATGGTTTCAGTTTTGGGCTAACAGAGAGTCTGGGGGCCATGTCTTCCGGGGTCTCTCCAGTCTCAGTCAAACCATTAAGTCTGGTCTTTTTCCTAGAATTTGAGTTCTGCGCCCCAATTTTCTCCTGTATAAATGGAAAGTTCCTGGGTGAGTATGGCTTAAGACAAATATCCCTACCAGCAGCAGCTCCAGGCTTACATCCACGCAGCTTCTCTTTCTCACAAAAGTCCCAGAATGTAATCTCACTGGCTAAAAATAGGTCATGTGCCCATATCTGACCCCATCACTACAGCCCGGATAGGCCCTATGCCTATGCTTTGAACCAGAGATGAGGGCAGGCTCACTCTCAGCCACCTAGAAACCACAACTAAAATCCAGGTACAATTACCACAAGAACAGAGAATGGATATTTGGAAGCAAAACACAGCAGTCATTCATCTCATCAGGCAAAATACAAT
Source organism: Trichechus manatus latirostris (assembly GCF_000243295.1). Lineage (NCBI taxonomy): Eukaryota > Metazoa > Chordata > Mammalia > Sirenia > Trichechidae > Trichechus > Trichechus manatus. The sequence continues at coordinate 1,764,349 of NW_004443956.1, forward strand.
AGTAGAGACTTGATGGTAAGTGGTGACCAAGTGGTTTCCCCTACCTTACTAAAGATAATATTAATAACAGCTATAATTTATTCAGCATTTCCTATATGCCAGGGGCTGTGCTAAATGCTTTATACACATTATCTACTTTATCTTACATACAGATGAAGAAACAGAAGCTCACAGAAGTTACATCATTTGCCCCAAATCCCAAAAGCTAGTAAGAGGTACAGCCAAGATGCAATACAGATTTATCTGATTCCCAAGTTCATGTTCTTAAGAGTCTTAACCACTATATTGTTTCCATACAAACTAACCTGATCTTATTTTAAGAGAGTACAAGAAAATAGAGTTTAAAAGGAAAATAACTTCACAATGTAATTTCAAAAAACAAAAGTTGTATTCAACAACAAAAAAGTACAATAGAAGATGGTTTACTAAGAATGTCCAGAACTGAGCAGCGACATAATCAGTATTCACAGTATTTTAAACAATTTAGTTATCTTTATTCTAAAGTACCATGGGGATGCAAAAAAAAAAAAAAAATTAGTGTATATATATTAACAAAATTGCAATTTTGGGAATCATGGCCTAGCCAAGTTGACATATATTTTTAGGAGACACAATTCAATCCATGACACATACCTCAAGCTACTATTTTAAATGCAATAATGAAGTGTTGGAGTCCCTGGGTGGTACAGTAGTTAATGTGCTCAGATGCTAACTGAAAGATTAGAGGTTTGAGTCTACCCAGAGGCATCATGGAAGAATGGCCTGGTGATCAACTTCCGAAAAATCGGCCATTGAAAACCCTATGAAGCAGAGTTCTACTCATGGGGTCACTGAGTTGGAGTTAACTCGATGGCAACTAGTTTTTAATGACGTGTTTACCAACTCAACTGCTCCAGTCTATGAGGAGCTCACCTGGCTTCCAAGGATGTCTACTCCCGATTTTCGACCTTTACCTCTTTATATTCTGTTTCTATTTAGGCCTTTTTAAAAAGAAGTTAATGAACTAGAGTCTTTTCATTTTGTACTTTCGGGGGCAACTCCCAGTTGGGGTCCATGACGTAATTTCTTTTCTTTTAAGATTTCCCTCTCAGTGGCTCCTACTATTCATATCTTGCTTCTCTCCCACCAAATCATTTTGAACCTGCAGTCATATGTAAATTAGACATGTCCAACCCCTCCCAGGCATTCACAACACCGTATGGGCACATAGGGACTTTACTTACCCACTTGTCCTTTGACAGACCAGCTAGGCACTTGGCCTTTATTGGTCTGCACTTGGAATTATTGAATTTTGTCTATTTTCCTTAAGCAGCCTGGGCTCTGGGCAACCAACTCTCAATAAAGAGTATTTTCTTAAGAGTAGAGAATATTGTATTTTCCCTGACTCTGAATAAAGCTCTAGGGATAATGCTCCTGGTTTTCATTCACAGCCAGCTTACCTGATTGGAGGGATAAAGGGATATTTCTGATGCAAAATTCAAGTATGATCCTTCATCCTCAACTCTAGACTACACAGGGAATCCCTGATCAAATTTTCAACAGTTAGATGCTGACATATTAGGCATTAGGGTATAGCACTGAGAAATATCTCTAATGGTTTGCAAGTTGCTTGCGACATTTCACTTGTGCTATTTAAATACACTACTCATGTTTCATGTATTTAAATAAACTACTCATGTTTCATGTGCACCTTAATGTTTATCCGTTAACCACAGAAACCTTAGAATTTTCATATTTTCAACAAATGCAATAGTAAAGACATGAACTTGAAAATGAATAATAAGCATCCACCCCAAGCCAAAATAGAATATATCCCCCTCAAAGGAGGAACACAATTTTGGCTGTAAGGAGACAATACGGCTATCAGAAAAACAAAACAAAACAGCAATCCTTAGAACATTTTTAAAATCAATACAAGAAAGCTGTTGACAAGGAAAATAGGATTGTGATCAGGGTGAGAAAATCATTACTCCCAGTAAAGCTCTTACTAAGAACAATTCATTTCATTGCTACATGACTGGAGCCTAGGTCAGCTCTACCTATGGGAGTGGGGGCCTACTCCACCTCTTTGAAGCCCATCTACTCCCCAAAGATCTTTCTCATCAGCACTCGCGTGTATAAATTTGACCAGTGGAATATCAAATAAAAATGCTAAAATGAAAATGGAAGAGTGTCCACTAATCCTCAGTTACATACACCTTGATTTGACTGTTTCAAGGCCTGTTTGAAAATAGACTGTGGAACACAGGGCATTTTTAGGGCAGTGAAACTATCCTGTATGATACCATGATACCGTAACAGTGGGCACATGACCTTATGCATTTGTCAAAACCATAGGACTGTACAACACAAAAAGTGAACTCTAATGGGTTTCAGTTAATAATTACGTATCAGTATTGGTTCATCAATTATAATAAGCATACCACAGGCATGAAAGATGTTAATAATAGGAGAAAGTGTCCAGGAGGAGAAAGGGGGTATATGGGAATTCTCTGTACTTTCTGCACAATATTTTGGTAAACCTAAATTAAAACTGCTCTAAAAAACGAAGTCTGCTAAAAAGAAAATGAACTGAGTGTGGCTGATACATGTTTTTTCCCTACCTACCGTTCGTTCCCCAATTTTCTGATGAAGCCCAATCTTCCACTGGAGATCCAAGCTTTCCTCTTTCTCAGTCCATGTGGTCCAGATAGGATTGACCCAATCTCAAACCAAGAAGGAGACCACATCACCCTGAGATGGTGATAAGTCCCAGCAGTCAGCACGTGACCAACAAACCAATTGGAGTCAAGAGTCTCAGGTCTTTCTCTGTAACTACTAGGAAAGTAGTACTCTCTTTCCACTGAGGATTCTGTGTTCTAAATATATAAGCCTTGAGCTATCACAGGCACCAAAAAGGAGAACACAGGAGACTCAGGAAAACAAATCCTAAATGGCATTATTTGAGTCCGAGAGTAAAGGGAGAACCATCCTAAACTTTTCAGATAGTTGAGTCAGTAATATTTTTTAACTTTATTGTGCTTGAGGTAAAAGTTTACAGCACATATTAGTTTCTCATTCAAAAATTCATACACAAATTGTTTTATGACATTGGTTGCAATCCCCACAATGTGTCAGCACTCTCTCCCTTTTCACCCCGGTTCTCCGTGTCTATTCATCCAATTTTCTTGTCCCTTCCTGCCTTCTCGTCTTTGCTTTTGGACAGGTGTTGACCATTTGGTCTCGTGTACTTGATTGAACTAAGAAACACGTTCCTCACCTGTGTTATGGTTTCTTTTATAGCTAAGCTTTAGCTGAAAGGTAGACATCGGGAGTGTTCTGAGTTAGCATGGTGTCCAGCGGCCACAGCCTCGGGGGTTCCTCCAGTCTCTGTTAGACCAGTAAATCTGGTCTTTTTGTGTGTGTGTGTGAGTTACGATTTTGTTCTACATTTTTCTCCAGCTGTGTCTGGGACCCTATCTTGTAAAACCTTTGAGAGCAGTCAGTGGTGGTAGCCAGGCACCATCCAGTTCTTCTGGGCTCAGGCTAATGGAGGCTGTGGTTCATGTGGTCCATTAGTCCTTTGGACTAAATTTTCCTTGGGTTTTTTTTTTTTTTCATTCTCCTTTGCTCCAGATGGGATGGGACCAATGGACGTATCTTAGATAGCCACTTGCAAGCTTTAAAGACCTCAGGCTCTACTCACCTAAGTAGGATGTAGAACATTTTCTTTATGAACTATGTTATGCCAGTTTACCTAGATGTCCCCCAAGACCATGGTCCCAAGCCCTCAGCCCCAATAAGTTGGTCATTCAAGGTGTTCAGATGTGTCTAGGAAGTATCTATGGCTTTGCCTTGGTCAAGCTGTGCTAACTTCCCCTATATTGTGTGTTGTCCTTCCTTTCACCAAAGTTAACACTTGTCTACTATTTAGTTAGTGACTTCCCCTCCCCTTGCTCAAAGATTTTTTTTTTTCTGTTTGTAAACATTTTCTTGATTTTTATAATAGTGGTCTTATACGATATTCATTCCTTTGTGATTGTCTTATTTCACTCAGCATAACGCCCTCCAGATTCATCCATGTTGTGAGATGTTTCAAGGATTCATCATTCTTCTTTATCATTGCATACTATTCCATTGTGTGTATATACCACGATTTTTTTGTCAATTCATCTGTTGATGGGCACTTAGGTTGTTTCCATCATTTTGCTACTGTGGATAATGCTGCAGTGTACTTGAGTGTGCATATGTCTATTTGTGTGATGGCTCTTATTTCTCTAGGATATATTCTTAGGAGTGGGATTACTGGATCTTATGGTATTTCTATTTCTAGCTTTTTAAGAAGGTGCCGTATCCTCTTCCATGGTGGTTGTACCATCTTACACTCCCACCAACAGTGCATAAGAGTGCCACCATACATGCAACCTCTCCAACTGATGTAATTTTCTGTTTTTTTTTTTAAGTGCCGGTAATATTGGGGTGAGATGGTATCTCAGTGTAGTTTTGATTAGTATTTCTCTAATGGCTAATGATAGCAAACATTTCCTCATGTTTCTGTTAGCCAACTGAATGTCTTCTTTGGTGAAGTGTTTGTTCATATGTTTTTCCCATTTTTTAATTGGGTCAACTGTCTTTTTTTATTGAAGTGTTGAAGTATTCTATAGATTTTAGAGATTAGACCCTTGTCCAATATGTTGTAGCCAGAATTTTTTTCCCAGTCTGTAGGTTCTCTTTTTACTCTTTTGTTGAAGTCTTTGATGAGCATAAGTGTTTACTTTTTAGGAGTTCCCAGTTATCTAGTTTATCTTCTGGTGTTTACACATTGTTATTGTTTGTATTGTATTGATGCCATGTATTAGGGCCCCTAGCATTGTCCCTATTTTTTCTCCCATGATCTTTATTGTTTTAGGTTTTATATTTAGGCCTTTGATCCATTTTGAGTTAGTTTTTATGTATGATGTGAGGTATGGGTCCTGTTTCATTTTCTTTATAGATAGTTTTGCCAGCAGCATTTGTTAAAAAGACTGTCTTTTCCCCCATTTAATGAATTTTGGTCCTTTGTCAAAGATCAGCTGACCATAGGTGGATGGATTTATGTATAAATTCTCAATTGTGTTCCATTGGTCTGTGTGTCTGTTGTTGTACCAGTACCAGGCTGTTTAGACTACTGTGGTTGTATAGGAGCTTCTGAGATCAGCTAGTGTGAGACCTCCTACTTTGTTCTTTTTCTTCAATAATCTAACTTATCCAGGGCCTCTTTCCTTTCCATATAAAGTTGATGATTAGTTTTCCAGCTCCTTAAAGAATGCTGTTGCTATTTGGATCAGGATTGCATTATATGGTAGATTGCTTTGGGTAGAATTTACATTTTCACAATGCTGAGTCTTCTTATCCATGAGCGTGGTATGTTTTTCCATTTATGTAGGTCTCTTTTGGTTTCTTGCAATAGTGTTTTGTAGTTTTCTTTGTGTAAGTCTCTTACGTTCCTGGCTAGATTTATTCCTAAGTATTTTCTCTTTTTAGGGGCTATTATAAATGGTTTTCTTTTCCTGATTTCCTTTTTGAAGTTCTCTTTGTTGGTGTATAGGAATCAAACTGATTTTGTATGTTCATCTTGTATCCTGCTACTAGGCTGAATCTTTCTATTAGTTCCAGTAGTTCTCTTGTGGAATTTTTGGAGTTCTCTATGTATAGGATCATATCATCTGTGAATAGGGATAGTTTTGCTTCTTCCTTTCCAATTTGGATGTGCTTTGTTTCTTTTTCTTGCCCTATTGCTCTAGCTAGGAATTCTAGAACAATATTAAATAGGAGTGGTGATAAAGGGCATCTTTGTATTGTTCCTATTCTCAGAAGGAATGCTTTCATCCTCTCTCCATTGAGAACGATGTTGGCTGTTGGTTTTGTATAGTTGCCTTTTATTATGTTAAGGAATTTCCATTCTATTACTATTTTATTGAGATTTTTAAATTAATATTAATTGAGGAATTGGTGTTGGACTTTATTAAATGCCTTTTCTATGTCAACTGAGATGATCATGTGATTTTTTTCTTTTGTTCTATTTATGTGGTGGATTATGTTGATTGATTTTCTAATGCTGAAACATCCTTGCATACCTGATATGAATCCCACTTGGTCATTTTCATGGGTTGAATTGTGTCCCTCTCAAAATATCTGTCAACTTGGCTAGACCATGATTCCCAGTATTGTGTGATTGTCCACCATTTTGTCATCTGATGTGATTTTCCTATGTGTTGTAAATCCTACCTCTAGGGTGTTAATGAGGTAGGATTATTGGCAGTTATGTTAATGAGGCCAGACTCAATCTATAAGATTAGATTTTGTCTTAAGTCAATCTCTTTTGAGATATAAAAGACAGAAGTGAGCGGAGAGACAGCAGGACCTCATACCCCCAAGAAAGCAGCACGAGGAGCAGAGCACATCCTTTGGACCCAGGGTCCCTGCCCTGAGAAGCCCCTTGATCAGAGGAAGATTGATAATGAGGACGTTCCTCCAGAGCCAACATTGCTAGGAAGCCTTCCCCTGCAGATGATGCCCTGAATTTGGACTTGTAGCTGACTAGACTATGAGAAAATAAATTTCGCTTTGTTAAAGCCATCCACTAGTGGTATTTTTCTGTTAAAGCAGCACTATATAATTAAGACAGTCATGGTACATTATTTTTTTTGATATGATGCTGAATTCTATTGGCTAGAATTTTGTTGAGAATCTTTGCATCTATATTCATGAGAGATATTGGTCTGTACTTTTCTTTTTTGTGGTGTCTTTGCCTGGTTTTGGTATCAGGGTTATGCTGGCTCATAGAATGAGTTCAGCAGTATTCCTTCCTTTTCTTTGCTCTGAAATAGTTTGAGCAGTATTTGTGTGAATGCTTTCTGAACATTTGGTAGAATTCTCCAGTGAAGTCTTCTGGGACAGGGCTTTTTTTATTGTTGGTGTTGGTGATAGCTTTTTTATTACCTCTTTGACCTCTTGTTATGGGTCTGTTCAGATTTTCTATCTCAGTTTGTGTTAGTTTATGTAGGTAGTGTATTTCTAGAAATTTGTTCATTTCCTCTAGCTTCTCAAGTTTGTTGGAGTACAGTTTTTCATAGTATTCTGTTATGACTCTTTTGTATCAGTTGGGTCTGTTGTAATGTCCCCCAATGTCCTAGTCATCTAGTGCTGCTATAACAGAAACACCACAAGTGGATGGTTTTAACGAAGAGAAGTTTATTTTCTCACGGTTAAAGTAGGCTAAAAGTCCAAATTCAGGGCATCAGCTCCAGGGGGAAGGCTTTTTCTCTCTCTTGGCCTTCTCATCAGTGTTCCCCCGGACTAGGAGCTTCTCTGTGTGGGGACCCAGGTTCAAAGGACGCTCTGCTCCTGGCACTACTTTCTTGATGGTATGAGGTCCCCTGTCTCTCTGCTCACTTCTCTCTTTTATATCTCAAGAGATTGACTCAGGACACAATCGAGTCTTGTAGATCCAGTCCTGCCTAACTAACACAACTGCCACCCATCCTCCCTCATTAACATCATAGAGGCAGGATTTACAACATATAGGAAAATCACACAGTACCAGAAATCATGGCCCAGCCAAACTGATACAGACATTTTTGGGGGGACATAATTCAAACCATGACACCCATCTCATTCTTATTTGGGTTATTTGCTTCCTTTTCTGTTTTTCTTTTGTCAGTTTGGCCAATGGTTTGTTGATTTTGTTAATCTTTTCAAAGAACAAATTTTGGTCTTGTTGATTCATTCTATTGTTTTTCTGTTCTCTGTGGCATTTATTTTGCTGTAATCTTTATTATTTCCTTTCTTCTGGTACCTGTGAGCTTCTTGTGCTGCTCTCTTTCTATTTGTTCAAGTTTTAGGGCTAATGTTTTGATCCGGGCTCATTCTCCTTTTTTGATCTGTGAGTTTATTGGTATGAATTGCCCTCTGAGCACTGTATTTTCTGTGTCTCAAAGGTTTAGTATGATGTTTTTCATTCTCATTTAATTCTAGAAATTTTTTTTTATTCCCTCTTTGATTGTGTCTATTACCTATTTGTTTTTAACAAGGTTTTGCTCAGTTTCCATGTATTTGATTTTTTTTCCTTTCTTTTCTTATTATTGATTTCTACTTCTATGGTGTTGTGATCAGAGAGAATGATTTGTATTATGTCAATATTTTGGATTTTGTTGAGGGTTGATGTGTGGCCTAAAACATGATCTAGTCTGGAGAATGTTCCATGTACACTGGAAAAGAACATATACTTTGCTGCTTTTGGGTGAAGTGTTTTAATCCACCAGGCACTCTTTGGAAACCCTATGGGGCAGTTCTACTCTGTCCTATAGGGTCGCTATGAGTCGGAATCAACTCGACGGCAGTGGGTGTGAGGTCAAGTTGTTTGATTGTGGTCTTTGGATCTTCTGTATCTCTTTTAGTTTCTTTTTCAGATGTTCTGCCCTTTACTGTGAGTGATGTGTTGAAGTCTCCTACTATTGTTGTGGAACTGTCTATTTCTCTTTTCAGTGTTGTTCAGATTTGTTTTATGTATTTTGGAGCCTTGTCATTGGTTGTGTGTAGATATTTATTAGCATAATATTTTCTTGGTGGATTGTCTCTTTAATCATTACATAGTGTCCTTCCTTGTCTTTTATGATGGATTTTGTTTTAAAGTCTATTTTGTCTGAGATTGGTATTGCCACTCCTGCTGTTTTTTTGGTAACTGTTTGCTTGATATATATTTTTTCTTCCTTTGGTTTTTAATATATTTATGTCTTTGTGTCTAAGGTGTGTCTCTTGTAGACAGGATATTTTGGGGTCGTGCTTTTTTATCCATTCTATCACTCTCTGTCTCTTTACGAGTGGATTGAAGCCATTTACATTCAGTGTGATTATCAATTGGTATGAGTTTATTGTTGTCACATTGTTGTGTTTTTTTCTGTGGTGCTGATGTTTTCTTCGTTCCTCTTACTTTCCTGTGAGTTTTTCTTTTTTTGTGAATTTTCTTTCCTTTCTTTCAGTATTATAGATTTTGTGTTTACTGAGTCCTTATGTTTTTCTTCTTTTTTATTTTGCTGAGTAAGATTGTTAAATTTCTTTGTGGTTACCTTGAAATTTACCCTTACCTTCCTAAGTTTGAACCTGCCTTTTATTACTTGATATAGCCTTGACTTCCTCTCCATTTGAAAGTTCTATGCCTACACCATTTATTCCCCCTTGTATTGTTTTGACGTTGTCATCATTTACAGATTGATGTCTCTGTTTCCCTGTTTAAAATCTTTTATCTTTGTTTTACTGTTGAGAGTTCTTAACCTAGGTTAGTATCTCTCCTGTATGCTAGACTCAGGTTGTTGTCTGATGTTGCTGGTTTTCTAATCGAAGGACTCCCTTTAATATTTCTTGTAAACTTGGTTTGGCTTATACAAATTCCCTTAATTTCTGTTGATCTGGACATGTCCTGATTTTGCCATCATATTTGAGAGAAAGTTTTGCAGATATATTATTCTTGCTTGGCACTTGTTTGTCTTTCAAGGTTTTATAAATGTCACCCCAATGTGTTCTTGCCTGAATAGTTTCTGTCAAATAATCAGAGCTTAGTCTTATTGTTGCCCCTTAGAATGTGACTTAGCATTTTTTTCAAGCTGCTCTCAGGATTCCTTCTTTGTCTTTGGTTTTGGCAAGTGTGTTTATGAAAAGTCTTGGTGAGATTCTTTTGGGGTCTATCCTACATGCGGTTCATTGAGCTTCTTAGATAGTCAGCTGTTTCGTCTTTCATGGTATTTGGAAAGTTTTCTGCCAACAAATCTTCAGCAATCTTCTCTGTGTTTTCCATTGTCTTGTCCTTATCTGGAATTGCAATCATGTGCAAATTTTTGCTCTTGATTGTGTCCCACATAATTCTTAGGTTTTCTTCATTCTTTTCTCTGATTTTTCCTCAAATTGGTGTTCATGGATTTGTTTTCAACCTCACTGATTCTGTCTTTCATTGTTTCAAATTTGCTTATAAAATCTTCTATTAAATTTTCCATTTCTAAAATTTTGTTGTTTATCTTTTGGATTACTAGTTGTTGTTTTTGTATGATTTCTAATTGTTTGTTTATTTTGACATATTTTCTTGTATTATTTTCCTGAATTCTTCTATTGTTATGTGTTTTTTTTTTTTTTTTAATTTTGGCTATGTTTTCACTGGTTCTGTCTCTATTTTCCATGATTTTGTCTCTTTTTCCTTGGTTTTGTCTGTGTTTTCCTTGATCTCTTTCCTAATCTCTTGGAGAGCCCTAAAATTAGTCTTTTTAATTTCATGTGAGGTAGTTCCACTGCCTTTTCTTCTACTGAAATGTTATCTGATTCTTTGTTTTGTTCCCTTGTGGGAGCCCTTTTGTCCTGCTTTTTTAAATATGTTTTGATATTGTCTGCTGTCTCCAAGACATTAAGGTATTATTTTCTTTATTATTGATTATACATTCTTTTTTGGTCCTACTTTTTTGTTTTTGTTTTTGTTTTGATATGTTAGGACAGGTGGGCCAGGCATGCTTTGCTGCTTGGTCATCTGTTGGCACAGTAGCTCTCACTAGCTTGTCTGGGTGGGCAAGGCAGCAACAGGAAGGGTAAGCCCACTTCTCTGTTCACTGTTTTAGTGAGGTGGCTGAGGATGGACTGGGCTTGCACTGTCTTCTTCCTGATGTTGGTCCAGTGGTGTCAGAGCATTCACAGCCACTCGCCAGAAGAGCAAGTTGTTGGAGGGGAGTGGTACATGCTTGCTTTCCACTGTTCAGCATCTGATAGAGTGGTAGGTTGGGTGGGATTTGTAGGCCCTGTGCAGTGACGAGCTTGTAATCCAGGAGGGCTCTAGCTACAGCAGTGCAGCAGAGGCTGGTGGGAAGGGGGTGGCAAGGTCACATGTGGGCTAGTTGGGATGGAGAAAGAAAAGAAAAGAGAGAGAAAGGAAAAATGGGGGGCAGCATGGCAGTAGTTGGCAGGTGAGGGTGGGGTAGTCCCAGGGGCTGGCAGGAAGAGAAGGGTAGTGGAATGTGGGACTAGGTGGAAGGGAGAGTGAAAAGAAAGAAAAAATAAATAAATTAAAATGAATTATAAAAAATGAAAAATAAGTGGCTGCACAGTGGAGACCAGTGGTTGGGGGTAGGACAGACACAAAGTAGCAGTGGGCTGGTGTACCGATAGGACTCTATCTGTGGTGGTGCAGTGGTGACCAGCAGGCAGGGGGAGACATGGCATACTGGGCCAGGTGAGAGGTAGAAAGAAAAGTAAGAAAGGAAAAAAGGGGAAAAAATGGTGGTACGATGGGGACAGGCGACTGAGAACAGGATGAACATGTGGGCTGGTGGGAAGGGAGGGAAGGTGAAATATTGGGCTAGGTGGGAGGGAGAAGTAAAAAACAGAAAAGAAAAGAAACAAATGGCCGCATGACCAGAGCCTGTAGGTGGGGGTGGGGCAGACCCAAGGCAGTGGCAAGCTGGTGTCCCAGTGGCTCTCTTACAGCAGTGGAGCATCAGGGGCTGGTGGGTAGTGGGGGTAGATGGTGTATAGGGTTAGGTGGGAGGGAGAAAGAAATGGAAGAAAGAGGGAAAAAAAGGTGGCATAGTGGGGGCCAGCTAGTGGGAGTGGGGCAGACCCAGGAGCTAGTGGAAAGGGAGAGGAGGTGATGTACAGGGCTAGGTAGGAGGGAGAAAGAAAAGAAAAAAGATGGCAAGCGTGGTGGGGGCCAGCAGGTGGGGTTGGGGCAGATCTGTGGCAGTGATGAGCCATTGTGTCAATTGGTCTCTAGCCTTAGTGGCAAATTAGGTGTCAGTGGGAAGTGGGAGCAGGTAATGTATGGGGCTAGCTGGGAGAAAGAAAAGAAACAAGAAAAAAGGCAGTGGTTTTGCTTCTCTAGAGAACCCAGCCTAAGACATTTGGTACCGAGAATGGTTCTAGAGAAACAAAATTGTAAGGATGAGTTTTCTAAATTGGGCCTCAAGTCAGGTTAGTCTTAAAGATGTTGATGACTCTTCTTCCAGTAGTGAAGAGGGCATTGCTAATCCATGGCATGATGTGGCAATACAAATACACAAAATATCACCACCAATAGATCAGGTATTGGTGAGAGGCAAGGCTCTGGGTGATCGCATGTTTGATAACTTTTTAAAATTCTGTCATAATGGGAAGTATAAAGAAGCTGGTTAGTTGGTCCTACTTTTGCTAGACTAAGTGGTGAAAGAAAGAGATAAACTCAGGGCTTCAGAGTCAAAGATCAAGTGCTGCATAAACGACCTCAAATTTTCCATTTTTGCCAAAGAAAGCCTTATGTCTTGAAGTAACAGAGCTGATATTGCCAAAAACCAAACCCAGAGTCTTATTGTAAGAGTGCCTGAATTACAATGCCAAGTCAATTCCCAACTTTGAGTGGTGTCTGAAGTTAAAATGAGGGCATTGATTGGGGAGAAATGGGATCCTGAAACCTGGGATGGGGACGTATGGGCAGATAATCAGGAAGCTGGGGACACTGAGCCCCTAAATTCCGTTGAATCACTCCTGCCAACATAACCAACCCTCTCACAACCATCTGAAGAAATTACACCATCTTTTTCTGCTAAGCCACCCTCCTCAGTAAAACCATTAGACCCTCCACCCGCAACTGATGAGATTAACCCAGCTGTGTCTGAAGAGACTTTGAGTCACTGCCTGGGGCATCACCTGAGGCAGATGCCATACAAGACAATGCTGAATGTTCTCAAAACACATCCCCAACAGCCATTTTGGCTTCTAGTCTTATAACTAGATTTAAGTCCCAGCGAGCCCCAAAAGGTGAAGTACAAAGTGTGAGCCAGGAGGAGGTACACTACACTCCAAAAGAACTGCTCGACTTTTCTAATATGTACAAACAGAAACCTGGGGAATATGTATGAGGATGACTATTAAAGGTGTGGGATAATGGTGCAAGGAACATAAAGATGGATCAGTCTGAGTTTAGTGATATGAGCCCACTAAGCACAGATTCTTCATTCAATGTTTCAGCTCTAGAGATTAGGAAAGTATCTAATACTTTATTTGATGGGGTCGCTGAAGCATGGATTATGCATTGGCCTACACTGAATCAAGCTGAAGTACCAGTCCTGCCTTGGTACAGTGTAGAAGAAGGTATCCAAGGCTTAGGGAAATTGGCATGTTATAGTGGATTTATCATGTTAGACCCACAGAGCCATAAAGTTGGACGTGCACAGCATCATTAAATGGAAGGGGTATATATGAGATGGGGCCAGAGCAGGACCTGAAGGCACAAGTAAGTTGCATGAGGAAGTGGCCCAAATGCCCATGGTATCCACTTCTCTCACATTACCTTCCGTCTCCCAGTCTGCACCTATGACCTCATGGGGAGTTCCTTATGATCAGCTGACTGAGGAAGAGAAAACTCATGTCTGGTTTACAGATGGTTCTGTGCATTAAGCAGGCACCACTCAAAAGTGGACAGCGTCATCTCTACAGCCCTTCTCTGGGACCTCCCTGAAGGATAGTAGTGAAGGGAAATCCTCCCAACTGGCAGATCTTCGAGCAGTGCACCTGGTTGTTCACTTTGCTTGGAAGAAGAAACGGCCAGATGTGCAATTGTATACTGATTCATGGGCTGTGGCCAATGGTTTGGCTGGATTGTCAGTGACTTGGAAGAAAGATGATTAGAAAATTGGAGACATAGATGTACTGGGAAGATGTATCTGGATAGATCTCTCTGCATGAGCCAAAGAAGAGAAGATACTTGTGTCTCATGTAAATGCTCACCAAAGGGTGACCTCGGCGGAAGAGTATTTTAACAATCAAGCAGATAGGATGATGTGTTCTGTGGAAACCAGTCATCCTCTTTCCCCAGCCACTCCTGTCATTGCCCGAAGGGCTCATGAACAAAGTGGCCATGGTGGCAGGGATGGAGGTTATGCACGGGCTCAGCAACATGGACTTCCACTCACAAACGCCAACTTGGCTACAGTCACTGCGGAGTGCCAAAACTGCCAGCAGCAGAGACCAACATTGAATCCCCGATATGGCACCATTCCTTAAGGTGATCAGCCAGCAACCCAGTGGCAGATTGATAACATTGGGCTGCTTCCATCATGGAAAGGGTAGTGTTTGTCTTACTGGAATAGACACTTACTATGGATACAGATTTGCCTTCCCTGCACACAATGCTTCTGCCAAAACTACCATCCATGGACTTACAGAATGCCTTATCCATCATCAGGGTATCCCACACAGCATAGCCTCAGATCAAGGGACTCACTTCACAGCAAATGAAATGCAGCAATGGGCCCATGCTCATGGAATTCACTGGTCTTACCATGTTCCCCATCATCCTGAAGTAGCTGGCTTGATAGAATGATGGAATGGCCTTCTAAAGACACAATTACGGTGCCAACTAGGTGGCAATAACTTGCAGGGTTTGGGCAATGTTCAAGAGGCTGTATATGTTCTAAACCAGCATTCAATATATGATGCTGCTTCTCCCATATCCAGGATTCATGGGTCCAGGAATCAAGGGATGGAAATGGAAGTGGCACCACTCATTATTATCCCTAATGACCCACTCACAAAATTTTTGCTTCATGTCCCCATGACCCTATGCTCTACAGGTTTAGAGGTCTTAGTTCCAAAGGGAGGAATGTTCCCACCTGAAGACACATCACTGATTCCATTGAACTGGAAGTTAAAAATGTCACTTGGCCACTTTGGGCCTCTTATGCCTCTGTATCAACATGAAAAGAATGGAGTTACCATATTGATTGGTGTGACTGATTCTGATAACCAAGAAGAAATCAGATTTATATCACATAATGGAGGTAAAGAACAGCTGCAATGTAGAAGATTCCATAGGGTGTCTCTTAGTACTACCATGCTCTGTGATTAAAGTCAATGGAGAACTACAGCAACCCAATGCCTACATGACTACTAATGGCCCAGAACCTTCAGGAATGAAAGTTTGGGTCACCCCACCAGACAAAGAACCACAACTAGCTGAGGTACTTGCTTAGGGCAAAGGTAATACAAAACAGGTGGTGGAAGAAGGTAGTTCTAAATACCAGTTACAACCACATGACCAATTGCAGAAACGAGGACTGTAATTGTTACGAGTATTTCTTCCCTGAATGTGCGCATCAAATATTTTTGTATTCTTCATTTATAAAATATAAAATGTAAACAGGGTTAGTGCCTTTTCAGTTGTACACGTGTTAGTTGTGTCATGTTAGATGCAAGTATGACCTTATAATTGTCTTTATTCAGAAATTATGTATGGTTTAAGATGTGTACAGGTGCCAAGGTGACGAAGGGTGGACTGTGATGGTTATGGTTATGTGTCAACTTGGCTAGGCAATGATTCTCAGTGATCTGGCAGTTATGATGTTGTTTGGCAGTCATATAATGATGTAATCACCTCCTTGATGACATCTGATATAATGTGATCACCTCCATGATAGGATGTTTTGTGAGCAGTCAATCAGTTGAAAAGGAGTTTCTTTGCAGTGAGGCCTGCATCCAATATATGTGGACTTCCTGGCAAAGCTCACTAGCTTTTGCCCTGCTCTGGATCCTGTATTCAGCTCATCAGGATCTGACCTCCAATTCTTGGGACGTGGGCCAGCTGCCTGCCATCTGACCTGTGGACCTTGGGTTCATCAGCCCCTGCAGCTAGGTGAGTCAGGGAAAGCCTCCAGCCTGACACCTGATGCCTAACCCATGGATGGGACTTGCCAGCCTCTACAACTACATGGGCCATTTCCTTTAGATAAATCTTTCTTTCTCTCTCTCTATATATATATAGGTTTGCTTCTCTAGATAACTCAGCCTAAGACACTGGAGTTGTTCCTGGCTGTTTTCCAAGATGGCAATGCTGTGCCATGTTAGTTGGCAAGGAACTTCCACTCTGTATCTCTCATCGTTCCCTGCTTTCCATCACTTTCTTCCTCCATTTGGTGTTTGATCTAGTTTTTTATCCCTTCATTTCATGCTTAGTGTTCCAGGATTGACATTTATATCTGTTTTACCTAGTTTTTCAGGTCTTTGCTGCAGAGGGACGGCATGGTGCAGCTGTCTAGGGTGCCATGTTTGCTCCGCCTGAGTCAATAAATTTGCTTTTTGCTTAAGTCACTTAGAGATGAGTAACCATCACATGCAACAGATTATTATAACAAATAGACGTCTTCTTGATTAAAAATATAGTAAACTGCATTATGACATGTTCATCAGACCACAAAATTTTGAAGACGTGATACTTAACAGGAACATTTTGATAAGTGAGGGGAGGGAGGAATGATCTAGAAGAGTAAGCACAGTCTATAAACTCTGACTTTTTGCTTTATTCATGCATGATGTCCTAGATGTCATCCCACAACTCATCTGTTCTTTGGTCATTAGTGTTAAATACATCAAAACTATTCTTGAGATGGTCTCCAGATTCAGGTGGGATATACTTAAGGTCATACTTTGGCTCTCACGGACTTGTTTTAATTTTCTTCAGCTTCAACTTGATTTTGCTTACTAGCAATTAATGGTCTGTTCCAAAGATAGTCCCTGGCTTTGTTCTGACTAATGATATTGAACTTTTGCATAGTCTCTTTCCACAGATGTAGTCGATTTGATTCTGGTGTTTTCCATCTGGAGAGGTTCACGTGTATAGTCACTGTTTATGTTGTTGAAAAAAGGTATTTGCAATTAACAAGTCATTGGTCTTGCAAAATTCTATCATGTGACCTCCAGCATCATTTCCATAACCAAGGCCATACTTTCCAACTACTGATCCTTCTTTGTTTCCAACTATTGCATTCCAATCACCAGTAATTATCAATGCATCTTGATTACATGTTGGATCAATTTCAGACTGCAGAAGTTGGTAAAAATCTTCAATTTCCTCATTTTGGCCTTAGTGGTTGGTACATCAATTTGAATGATAGTCATATTAACTGGTCTTCCTTGTAAGCGTAGGGGTATTTCCTTATTACTGACCGCACTGTACTTCAGGATAGATCTTGAAATGTTCTTTTTGATGATTAATGCAATGCCATTTCTCTTCAATTTGTCATCCCTGGCATAGTAGACCATATTATTCTCTGATTCAAAATTGTCAATACCTGTTCATTTACGCTCCATAATGCATAGGATATCAATCTTTATGTGTTCCACTTCTTTTTTGAGGACTTCCAATTTTCCTAAATTCATACTTTGTGTATTCAACATTCTGATTATTAATGTATAAACATCATTTTGAGTCATGCCACATCAGCAAATGAAGGTCCCGAAACCTTAACTCCACCCACATCACTAAGGTCAACTCTTCTTTGAGAAGGTAGCTCTTCCCCAGTCATTTCTTTGAGTGGTTCTAACCTGAGGGGCTCATCTACCAGCATTTTAACAGACAACGTTCTGCTGCTACTCATAACGTTTTCACTGGCCAATTTTTTCAGTAGACCGTCAGGTCCCTCTTCCTAGTTTGTGTTAGTCTGGAAGCTCCGCTGAAGCCTGTCCACCATGTGTGACCCTGCTGGTATTTGAAATACCAGTGTCATAGATTCCAGCATCACAGCAACACACAAGCCATCACAGTACGACAAACTGACTCATGATAGAAAGAAAGGAAAGACCAAAATCGATGTCCGAAGAGACTCTGAAATTTGCTTTGGAACAATGAGTAGCTAAAACAAATGGAAGAAATGATAAAGTAAAAGAGCTAAACAGAATATTGCCATGGGTGCCTCAGGAAGACAAAAGTAAAGTATTACAAAGAAATGTGTAAAGACCTGGAATTAGAAAACCAAAGGGGAAGAACATGCTCAGCATTTATCAAGCTGAAAGTACTGAAGGAAAACTTCAAGCCTCTAGTTGCAATTTTGAAGGACTCTATGGGCAAAATATTGAAAGACGCAGGAAGGATCAAAAAAAGATAGAAGGAATACACAGAGTCACTGTATGAAAAAGAATTGGTCAACGTTCAACCATTTCAGGAGGTAGTATATAATCAAGAATTGATGGTACTGAAGGAAGAAGTCCAAGGTGCACTGAAGACACGGGCGAAAAACAAGACTTCAAGAATTGACAGAATACCAATTGAGTTATTTCAACAAACAAATGCAGTGCTTGAAGCTCTCACTTGTCTAAGCTAAGAAATTTGGAAGAGAGTTACCTGGCCAACTAACTGGAAGATATCCATAATTGTGCCCATTCCAAAGAAAGGTGATCGAACAGAATGCAGAAATTACTCAACAATATTATAAATATTACACACAAGTAAAACTTTGCTGATGATAATTCAAAAATGGTTGCAGCAGTATATCTACAGGGAACTGCCAAAAATTCAAGCCAGATTCAGAAGAGTACATGGAACTAGGGATATCACTGCTGATGTCAAACGGATCTTGGCTGAAAACAGAGAATACCAGAATGAAGTTTACCTGTGTTTTGTTGACTATGCCTAGGCATTCAATTGTGTGGATCATGATAATTTATAGATAGCATTGCAAAGAATGGGAATTCCAGAACACTTAATTGTGCTCATGAGGAACCTGTACACAGACCAAAAGGCAGTCATTCAAACAGAACAAGTGGATTCTCCGTGGTTTAAAATCAGGAAAGATGTGCATCAGGGTTGTATCTTTTCACCATACTTATTCATCTGTATGCTGAGCAAATAATACGAGAAGCTTGACTATATGAAGAAGAACGCCGCATCAGTATTGGAGGAAGACTAATTAACAACCTGTGATATGCAGATGACACAAACTTGCTTGCTGAAATCTAAGAGAACTTGAAGCACTTGCTGATGAAGAGCAAAGACCACAGACTTCAGTATGGATTACACCTCAGCATAAAGAAAACAAAAATCCTCCCAACTGGACCAATAAGCAACATCATGATAAATGGAGAAAAGATTGAAGTTGTCAAGGATTTCATTTTACTTGGATCCACAACCAACACCCATGGAAGCAGTAGTCAAGAAATCAAACTACACATTGCATTGGGCAAATCTGCTGCAAAAGACCTCTTGAAAGTGTTAAAAATCAAAGATGTCACCTTGAAGACTAGGGTGCGCCTGATGCAAGCCATGGTGTTTTCAATCACCTCATATGCATGTGAAAGCTGGACAATGAATAACGAAGACCAAAGAAGAATTGATGCCTTTGAATTATGGTGTTGGTGAAGAATATTGACTATACCATGAACTGCCAGAAGAACGAACAAATCTGTCTTGGAAGAAAGCCAGAATGGTCATTAGAAGCAAGGATGGTGAGACTTCGTCTCACATATTTTGGACATGCTATCAGGAGGGATCAGTCCCTGGAGAAGGCCATCATGGTTGGTAAAGTAGAGGTCAGCGAAAAAGAGGAAGACCCTCAATGAAATGGATTGACACAATGACTGCAACAATGGGCTCAAGCATAACAACAATTGTGAGGATGGAGCAGAACCGGGCAGTGTTTCGTTCTGTTGTAGGTAAGGTCGTTATGAGTCGGAACTGACTTGACAGCACTTAACAACATGGTATATTCGATAATCTTCACCAACACCATAATTCAAAGGCATCAATTATTCTTCAGTCTTCCTTACTTATTGTCCAGCTTTCCAACGCATATGAGGCAATTGAAAATATCATGGCTTGGGTCAGGCATACCTTAGTTCTCAAAGTGACATCTTTGCCTTTTAACACCTTAAAGAGGTCTTTTGCAGTGGATTTGCCCAATGCAATACATAGTTTGATTTCCTGACTGCTGCTTCTGTGGGTTCTCAGATTATTTGCTCAGCATATAGATTGAATAAGTATGGTGAACAATCCTGATGCTCACCTTTTCTGACTTTAAACCATGCAGTATCTCCTTGTTCTGTTCAAACAACTTTTTCTTGGTCTATGTACAGTTTCTGTATGAGTACAATTAAGTGTTCTGGAATTCCCATTCTTCCCAGTGTTATCCATAATTTGTTATGATCCACACAGTTGAATGTCTTTGCATAGTCAATGAAACACAGATAAATTTCTTTCTGATATTCTCTGCTTTCAGCCGTGATCCATCTGACATCAGCAGTGATATCCCTTGTTCCATATCCTCTTCTGAATCCTTGTTGAATTTCTGGCAGTTCCCTGTTGATATACTGCTACAACTGCTTTTGAATTAACATCAGCAAAATTTTACTTGTATGTGATATTAACGATATTGTTCGATAATTTTCGCATTCTATTGGATCATCTTTCTTTGGAATGGGCACGAATATGGATCTCTTCCAGTTGGTTGTCCAGGTAGCTCTCTTCCAAATTTCTTGGCGTAGACAAGTGAGCGCTTCCAAGTACTGTATCCGTTTGTTGAAACATCTTAATTGGTATTCTGTCAATTCTTGAAGCCTTGTTTTTCACCAGTGCCTTTAGTGCAGCTTGGACTTCTTCCTTCCGTACCATCAATTCTTGATCATATACTACCTCCTGACATGGTTGAACGTCAACTAATTCTTTCTGGTACAGTGACTGTATTCCTTCCATCTTCTTTGATGCTTCCTGTGTCGTTCAATATTTTCCCTGTAGAATACTTCAATATATCATGGGCTGCCAGAAAAATGAAGAAGTCTGTCTTAGAAGAAGTACAGCCGGAGTGCTCCTTTGGAAGCAAGGATGGCAAGACTTCGTCTCACATACCTTGGACATGCTATAAAGAGGGAGAAGTCCCTGGAGAACTACATCACATTTGGTAAGATAGAGGGTCAGAGAAAAAGAAAAAAACCTCAGTGAGATGGAATGACACAGTGGCGCAGCTATAGGCTCGAACATACCAATGATTGTAAGCGTGGCGCAAAACCAGGCAGCGTTTCATTCTGTTGTACATAGGGTCACCGTGAGTCTGAACTGACTCAAGGTCACCTAACAACAATAACAACAGCTTTGAATGAATGCAGAATACTAGGCACTCTGAAGGAGAGGATGATGGGCTAGTTGGGGATGGGGCATTAAAAAAGGGAAACTAGTGGAGGCTGAAGACATACTTTCATATACTTCAACGTTATGTTTGGGGTTGAGAATAACTTAACAAAATGTAAAATCTACAGTTTTGTATATTTACTAAAACTGAAATACTCCTGCAAAACTACTTCTCCTCAGGTACTACCTTTGTCATGTGCTAGTGTCAGATATGTTAATATTTATATCACATTTGGTCTTATTACCAAAGAACCTATCATTCATCGGATCAAAACTTCATGAACAGGTGAGGTCTGGCATGGCCCAACTCTTGAACAGGTCGTTGCCAACCATAAAGAGCCACGAAGAGTTGCTCTGTTCATCAAAGCATACTGTACAACAGGAATCACCACACTGCATGCGTGTTTTGTTGAAATCTCTTTAACTTCCTAAAACTTAGTTTCCTTATCTGCAAAAGGGAATAGTAAGATCTATTACAGAAATTTGTGGTGAGAATTATCAGCAATACAAAATAATATATGCAAATTGTATGCCACAATACAGTAGGCACTAATTATAGCTGAAATATTTTCTATTAACACATTTTACATTTATTGGCTGATTACATTTACATTTATCTGCAGATGCACATAATTAAGATTGAAACTATTTTTCTCAAAAAAAAATATATATGAAAGAATGTATAAAAGGAGAAGCCTTGATTTTTTAGAATCCTATAAGGTTGTCATCGTTTAAATACTGGAGTTTCAGAAGAAAAATGTTTGGAATCATTTATCTGTCTAATTAACTCCTAATCAGGTATTTTATTTATTACAAAGCAATTATTCACCCTGAAATTATTCGATGGCACAGCAAAACATATAATTGGATTTGAGTAATAATCTGAGGCTATAGTGGTTCCTTATAAGCAAATACTGTGTATAAGTTAACCAAGAGATTGAGAATATACTCATATTATGACTTACAGGAGAGCCTATTTAGTCCAAATTTCAAAAATTTATATGTTAATCATGCTATTTAACAATGCAGTCATAAAGATCAGTTACTCTGATAAAAGCTGAATGGGGTCTAACAGACTTGCAAAAGTATTATCCTTCCCAGAAAGCTAGCATTTGGGAGTCAATGGAAAAGCAGCAAAGCTGTAAAAGCAAATATAGGAAAAAGTGCCTATGCATAAAATATTCAGCAAGATAATAAGGTACTATGACACTGGTGAACTGTAAAAAATGCAATGTGCAGAGTGCATATGGAAGAGAAGATCAAAATATATTTCAGTGGGCTGTAGTTTTGTGACTTTATTCTGTAAAGAATCATGAAAACTAATGACTAAAAAAAAAAATTGAACACAGATATAAAGGAGACACTATGTTTTCCAGATAATGGAAATTGGGACTAAATATAAATTCCTTGCTTCTTGTCCATACCTCCTCCTCTTCACCCCAACTCTATCCCACAGCATAGCCTCTACTTTCTCTCTTTTATAATGCACATTTCAAAATGGAAATAAAATATATAAAAACAGTAATGCGTAGAAACATTTACAGTCATTTTTGAACTTTATATAAATGGGCTCACACAATGTGTATTCTTTCTTTCCGGGCTTCTTTTACTAAATATTATGTCTGTGAGATTTTTTCCATGTTGTACGTGTAGTGGTAGTTTTTGCTGTTGTTTATGAATATACCACAAATTTTGCTCTTAAAATAATGCTGCTATAAACACTCTGGACCATTATTTTGTACACACTTCAGTTTGGAACATACATAGGAGGGGCATTGCTGGGTCAAAGCTTTGTGGATCTTCACCGTTAGTTTTCCAAACTGGTTATGTCAATTTACCCTACTACCAGCACTGCTTGGATATTTCCATGGCTCCGTTATCACCCTCAATACGTCAGATTACCGTGTTTGTTTTTGTTTTTAATTTTAGCCATTCTTATATGTAGTGATATTTTGTTGCTGTTAGTTGTCATCAAGTCAGTTTGGACTCATGGTGACCCCATGCACAACAGAACAAGCATTGCCTCTTGCTGCCCCATCTTCACTATCATTAATATGCTCATGCTCATTAATGCGGCCATTGTATATTTTTAGTGACTTCCGCCCTGGGGTGCTCATCATCCAGTACTATATCAACAATATTCTGTTGTGGTCCCTAGCATGTTCATTGGTCAGTTTTCAAAAGTAGATGGCCAGGTCTTTCTTCCTAGTCTGTCATAATCTGGAAGCTCTGCTGAAACCTGTCCAACCATGGGTGAACCTATTTGAAATGAGAGTGTCATACCTTCCAGCATCATAGCAATATGCAAGCCACCACAGTATGACAAACTGACAGACAGGTGGTGGAACGATATTTTACTGGGTTTCTTTGCTGCTCCATGGGAGAAAGATGTGGCAGTCTGCTTCTATAAAGATTTACAGCCTCAGAAACCCTATGGGACAGTTCTACTCTGTCCTATAGTGTCACTATGAGTCAAAATCAATTCAACAGCAACAGATTTTTTTAATAATATACTCATAATAAGATGGATAGATATTAAGTGTTGAGTTCAGTGAGTTTCAACAAATTTATTCACCCATGTAACTAGTATACAAAACAAAATATACAACATTTCCAATACCCGAGAAAGTACTTTCTTCCCATTCTATTCCACACTCTTAACCTCAAGTATTACTGTCCTGATTTCTATCACTATAGTCCTGTTCTTGGACTTCAGATAAATTTAATCACACAGTATATAACTTTTTGTCTGGCTTCTTTTGCTCAACTTTGTGTTTATAAGATTCTTCCATGATATTGCATATGTCCAAAATGACTTTGTTTTTATCAAGTAGTATTCCATTGTATGAATATACCACTAGTTGTTTATTCCAGTCTCCCATTAAGCAGTTGAGTTGTTTCAAATTTTGGGCTATTATGGTGAGGTTGCAATGAACATTTTTATAAATCTTTTTGTGGATATATGTTTTGATTTCTCTTAG
Organism: Trichechus manatus latirostris; assembly: GCF_000243295.1. NCBI lineage: Eukaryota > Metazoa > Chordata > Mammalia > Sirenia > Trichechidae > Trichechus > Trichechus manatus. Next base: position 1,788,244 of record NW_004443956.1, read on the forward strand.
GTAAATATCTAGGAATGGGATTCCTGGGTGGTGGGATAGATCTAAGGAGCCTGAGTTGCACAGTGGTTAAGCACCTGGGTGCTAACTGAAAGGTCAGCAGTTCAAACCCACCAGCCACTTCATGGAAGAAAGATGAGGCAGTCTGCTTCCATAAAGATTAACGCCTTGGAAACTATGGGGCAATTCTACTCTGTCCTATAGGGTCGCTATGAGTCAGAAACGACTCAACAGCAATGGGTTTTACAGGGATAGATATATGCTTAACTTTATAAAAAACTTCCAAATAGTTATTCAAAGTATTTGTACAGTATTACATTCTCGCCAGCATTTATAAGAGTTACAGTTGCTCTACATCCTTACCAGCAACTACTGTTGTTACTTTTTTAATTTTAGCCATTCTACTGGATGTAAAATGATATTGCATATCTTCTTTGGTGAAGTATCTGTTCAAAAGTTTTGTCTCTTTTTATTGAGTTGTCTGTCTTTTTAACATTGACTTGTGGAAGTTCTCTATATATTCTAGACAAAAAAAACCTTTGTCAGATTTATGTATTTCAATCATTTTTTTTTCAGTCTGTGGCTTATCTATTCATTTTCTTAATGGTTTCTTTTGATAATGGAAGGCTTTTTTTTTAATGTATATTAAGCCCAAATTATCAATTTTTGTAATGACTAGTGTTTTTTTCTAATAAAAATTTTCACCTACTCAAGGTGACAAAGACATTTTCCTATGTTTTCATTTATGTTTTTCTAGAAAATTTATGGTTATAGATTTTACATCTAGGCCTACAATCCATCTTAAAATAAGCTAATTTTGGTGTATGGAGTGTTGAATGGAATTGATCTAATTGGCTTAAATTGTTAGATCAATTAAATTTAGCACCTTAACTGGAAATCGGCTGACTGTGTGTATCTTGGTCTATATCTGGGCTCCGTATTCTGTTTTATTGATCTGTTATTCCTTATGCCAACACCATGTTCTTATTTAATGTAGCTGTATAGTAGTTCTTGAAGACAGGTAACGCATGTATTCCAACTTTGTTCTTCTTTTTCAAGGTATATTGTATATAGTAAATCTTTTGTATTTACATTTTAATTTTCTCATCAGCTCAGGAATTTCTTCAAATAATCCTACTGGGATTATGATTACGATTGAGCTGAATCTATAGATCTCTGGATGCTTTTAAGATTCATATTTACCTTTTGTTTTCAGGAATTTTACTAAGATACCCATAAGTACACATACTTTTTTTTTTTTTTTTTTTTGATGCTGCTTGGGTTTCACATTACTTATTGAATCTCTGCTTTGAATTATTTAATTACTTTTAGAAAATTCTCAGTCACAATTTTCTAAACTATTGCTTCTGCCTAATTCACTCATTCCTCCACTTCTAGTACTCCAATTACATTTTTGTTATACATTTGTACTATATTTTAAATGTCTGTCATGCTCTTTTCTGTATTTTCTATCCTTTTGGAGTTCCTTACGTCAGTCTAGACAATTTATTTTGACCTGTCTTCCAGTTCACTTATTCTGTCTTCTTCTGTATCTAATCTGCTGATAAACTCATTCAATTTACAAAAAACTCAATTATTGAGATATTAATTTCAGTTATTTTTAAGTTTCAGAATTTCCAATTTATTTTACTTTGCATTTGTCTACTAAAAGTCTCCATCTTCTCACTTAATTTCTTGAACATATTAATGAAATTTATGTGTGCTAAAATTAATACATGATTAATCATTTGAGGAGCCCTGGTGGCAGCAGTTCAAATCCACCAGCAGCTCCTTGGAAACCCTATAGGGCAGTTCTACCCTGTCCTATAGGGCTGTTATGAGTTGGAATTGACTCAATGGCAGTGGGTTTGGTTTTGGTTTGGTAATCATTTGAGCAATCCCAATTGTGTGTTTGTTTTTTTTTGATTTGGCTTTTGGCCTTCCTTGACTTTTTGTACCTGATTTTTTTAATAATTTTCCAACATTGTATAGTACTGAATATAAAAGCAGTATTTTTGGCTTTAACTGATGTTATCTTCCTCCAGAGAGAAGTTATTTCTGTTATCATTAAAGAACTTGACTAGAGACACATCATCTATAAAATCAAGAACTTAAATTATTTTAAACTGGGCTTCAGTTCTTATGAGAGCTGATGTATTTCCCATTCACTACTACATGTAGTATGCAACCCATTTTGATCCCAAATAAAAGCTGAGGTATTTACCAGAGCGCCTAACTCCACATTTCCCCCAGTCACACAAGTCTGCCCAATGTTTTGCTCAGCTTCTCATCCTCTCAACCACTGCTTTAGAGTTTGTCATTAACTTCAGTGGGAAAAGTGACTTCAAATATTGAGATCACGTCTCTTGGTGATCTTACTTTTCTGAATCTTAGCCTTTTAAATTTTTCACTGACTAGGTTGCTTTTTTATGCTGTAGAACAGATAGTTTCCTAAATACACCCACCCCTCACTTATCAGCATGGTTAGGTTCCAAAGACCAGGTCATTATGTCAAAACTGGCATTATGTGAAAATGGAGGATGAGCACATCAGATCACAAAATGGACGATGACCACATCATTACATAACTGCCAAACCACTGAGAAGTATGTCCCAGCCAAGTTGACACATAACTTTAACCATCACAGCCAGCATTACTCTTTGCTTGCACCTCAGCATTCATTACTGTCAGATGTACATTGTTAATGGGCAAAATAGTCAGATAATAGATTTTTTACTATTGTTGTAAGTGTGAAATGTCAGACAATGAGACAGTTGGTAAGTGAGGAGTAGGTGTATTTACCTAAATTATTTAGTTGCTCTCAGCAAAAAAGCCTGTCCTGAAACATTCTGGTTATCATTTCTACCCAATACTGGGAATTATGGCCTATCCAAATTGATACACACGTTTTTGGGGAGATGTAATTCAATCCATGACAACCAGCTACCAGAATTTTCATATTATTCAAGCAGTAATTCTGTAATTCCTGGGGATAGATCATAAGATGATCAGGGGTTTCCAATTCCTTTTGATTGCCACTGTTCTAGTCCAGTCATTTGCTTCTGTTCAAAGAGATATAAATAGATGCTTTCTGGGGACTTTTAGACTAGATTCACCTTCCTTGCTAAAACTTTATTAAAAAATAAGCACTTTCTAGTTTCTTCTCTTCATCACTGTTCTTGCATACCACTGTGGAAGGCATGATGCGTGAAGCTGTGACAGCCATTTTGAGACCATGAGATAATAAGCCTGAAGAAAAAAGAAGGAAAGAAGAGAGAGAGGAAAGAAAGAAAGAAGAAAATAAATGCTGGTGGCATTCTCAGCAGGACTATCGTCTCAACAATATCAGACTGTGCAGGTTTGTAACAGTGCTCCACAACATAATTCCTCTATGACTCCTCTTATATCTATCTAGCTTCCTCATATATAAAAAGGGATAAAAACAGAACCTACTTCCTAGAGTTGCTAGAGTTTTATTTAATGTGTGAAAAGCACATAGATCAGTAACTAGCACATAGTAAGTACTCAAAAATGTTAGTTTTTGGCTATTATAAAATTAAACTGATTGGTTCTGGTTTTGTTATAATAATGTAAGGCCCTTTAAGTACATACTGCATGCCATCATACTGATAACAATTATAACTCTGGACTAATATATAGCTAGATAGATAGATAGAGATAGAGATATATATTGCTATTGAGTTGGTTCTGACTCATAGCAACCCTACGTACAACAGAACCGAAACACTGCCCGGTCCTGTGCCATCCTATCAATCGTTGGTATGTTTGAGCCCACTGTTGCAGCCACTGTGTCAATCCATCTCATTGAGAGTCTTCCTCTTTTTTGCTGACTTTCTACCTTACCAAGCATGACGTCCTTCTGCAGGGACTGGTCTCTCCTGATAACATGTCCAAAGTACGTGAGACAAAGTCTCGCTATCCTCACTTCCAAGAAGCACTCTGGCTATACTTCTTCTATGACAGACTTGTTCATTATCAACTTTCTCGTTATCTGACATTTCATATTTACAACAATAGTAAAAAAATCTACTATGTGACTATTTTGTGCATTAATGATATACATCTGGCAGTAACAAATGCTGAGGTGTGAGGTGAAAGTAATGCTGGCTATGATGGTTAAGCTTACGTGTCGTCTTGGCTGGGCCATGATTCTTAGTGGTTTGGCAGTTATGTAATGATGTAATTTGGCAGTTATGTAATGATGCAGTCATCATCCATTTTGTGATCTGATCTGATGTGGTCATCTTCTGTTTTCACGTAATACTGATTTTCACATATCAACCTGGTCTTTGGAATTTAACCATTTCAATAAGTAAGGAGTGGTGTGTGTGTATATATATGTATATGTATACATATATATGTATACACACACATGCAGATGGAGACCTATCTGATACACATCGTGTATGGGAATCAGAACTTGGAGAAGTAACTGACACAAAGGCGAGCTTTGCACTTTTTCTGCCTTGAAGCTTCGCCCTGGGGGAGAACCATGGTTGCAGAGCAGCATGGATAGCTAGAACTGCAATAGAATTCCTGCCATCCTCTGGCCAGAGGAACCATGGAGAAGAGCCTAGGGGGGTCAGAATGGACTAGATATCCAAACAATGAGATCCTCTATTTCTGCGTACAAATCCAAACAAGTCTCAGCTTTACCCCTGAATTGTGTATGTGCACAACATACCTGAGCCAGCATAGAAAAGGCTTAAAGAATTGAGCTGAAATCCAAACCACCACCCACAGAAGACAAGATAGATCTTATAGTCTGAACCTCACCAGACTGACTGCATTCTATATCCGCATTCCTAAGAGGATTATAACAGAAACCAGAGTCTACACAACATAACATTAAAAATGTCCAGGGTATAATAAAAAAAAAATTATTCAATGTACAAAGGCCCAGGAAAATGTGACCCATTTTTAAGGGAAAAGACAATCAACCTGTGCCAAGCTGAAGATAACTCAGATGTTGGAATTATCAGACAAGGTATTTAAAGCAGTTAT